>NC_065580.1:155130414-155270414 GCF_024542745.1 Macaca thibetana thibetana
GGTGGGTGGAGAGGGAGGGCAGGGACTCCAGCAGCTTCATGCCCTGCCTGGGCGAACCACCCGTCCGGCACCTTGATGTGTTCACCACCTTGGAAGCTCCCCGAACCTGTCCTTTCAGGGTTTTTATGGAGGCTTCATTCCCTAGGCGTGATTGATTACATCATCGGCCATAGGTGATTGAACGCAGCCTCTGGCCCCTCTGCCCTCCCTGGAGGTGGGGTGGTGGGGTGCTGGAGGTGGGGTGGTGGGGTGCTAGAGGTGCGGTGGTGGGGTGCTGGAGATGGGGTGGTAGGGTGCTGGAGATGGGGTGGTGGGGTGCTGGAGGTGGGGTGCTGGGATGCCGGAGATGAGGTGGTGGGATGCTGGAGGTGGGGCTCAAAGTTTCTCAAGTGACCAGCCCCCATCCTGATGCTATCTGGGGTCCCCCCAACAGCCCTCTTGTTAGCATATAAAAGACACTTGGCCAGGTGTGGTGGCTCACACCTGTAATCCCAGCACTTTGGGAGACTGAGGCAGGTGGATCACGAGGTCAGGTGATCAAGACCATCCTGGCCAACATGGTGAAACCCCGTCTCTACTAAAATACAAAAAATTAGCTGGGAGTGGTGACACGCGCCTGCTGTAGTCCCAGCTACTTGGGAGGCTGAGGCAGGGGAATTGCTTGAATCTGGGAAGCAGACGTTGCAGTGAGCTGAGATTGCGCCACTGCACTCCAGCCTGGCGAGCGAGCAAGCAAGACTCCATCTCAAAAAAAAAAGGCACTTTTCTCAAAAGACTCTCTCATCTCTTGGGAGATTCCAAGGGTTTTAAGAGCTTTGTGCCAGGCATCAGGAACAAAGACCAAACACATATTTATCACAGGCGGCAAGCCCTGCAGGGCTGTGGCATTTTCCTGAGGGAATTCTTCTGGGTGCCTGCCTTGCAGGGTATCTGCTCAGACCAGGTGTGGAAGCACGCTCCTGCCCGCAGCCCCTGTGAGCAGGCTCCAGCGAGGGCTGGCTTGGAGGCAGCAAAGCATGGCCTTCAGACTTTTCTCTGGGGGCTCTCTCTGCATTCTCTTCTAGTCCCAACATGTACCGAGCTCATTTATTTCTCCTAGACTTTAATTACATTCTTACACAAGAGCAGCAAGTTTCTACCTATGTTGTCTTTCCTCATGTCGTGGGAGAGATTTGCTCTAGAATGTGTGACCTAGAAGAAGGAAATTCTTATTTCCATATCTCAAGCCACCTGAGAGCCAGCCCTTCCCCCGCAGGGGCAGCCACAGCCCTTCCCTGGCACGTGAGGGTTCAGAAGCTTTTCTTTTTTCTTTTTTTTTTTTTTTGAGATGGAGTCTCACTCCGTCTCCCAGGCTGGAGTGCAGTAGCGCGATCTCGGCTCACTGCAAGCTCCGCCTCCCGGGTTCATGCCATTCTCCTGCCTCAGCCTCCCGAGTAGCTGGGACTACAGGCGCCCGCCACCTCGCCTGGATAGTTTTTTTCGTATTTTTTAGTAGAGATGGGGTTTCACCGTGTTAGCCAGGATGGTCTCGATCTCCTGACCTCGTGATCCACCCGTCTCGGCCTCCCAAAGTGCTAGGATTACAGGCTTGAGCCACCGTGCCCGGCCAGAAGCTTTTCATGCTCCCTTCCCTGGGGGTCTGAGGTCCACACATCGGTAAAAAGATGAATGTGAATCAGCGCTTAGGAATTGTGCTGTAACAGTTTGCTCACTGAAAAAGAGTTGCATTTCTTTTAGGAAGTGTTGTAACTGAATACCCCCATTTTTTTTTTTTGACAGAGTCTTGCTCTGTTGCCCATGCTGGAGTGCAATGGCGCATTCTTGGCTCACTGCAACCTCCGCCTCCCGGGTTCAAGTGATTCTCCTGCCTCAGCCTCCTGAGTAGCTGGGACTATAGGCCCGTGCCACCACGCCCAGCTAATTTTTTGTATTTTTAGTAGAGATGGAGTTTCACCGTGTTAGCCAGGATGGTCTCGATCTCCTGACCTCATGATCTGCCCACCTCGGCCTCCCAAAGTGCTAGGATTACAGGTGTGAGCCACTGTGCCCAGCCCTGAATACCCCCATTTTCTAAGAAAAAGAGAATGAGTTATTGTTGTTTATTATTATTTTTTCTCTTTTCTTTTCTCCACTTCCCCCTGCTCCCCACTTTTTACTTAGCCCTTTAGAAATGCAATTATAGCTTCTTACCTCCCTTTCACCAGACAGTGCCTACTGGGAAAGCTCGTCTAACCATGTGCTCAGGAGGTCCGAATGAAACCCTCACCCACCGGGAGGTTTCCTGGAGAGATAACAGTCGATTTACAACCCAAAGTGTGCCCATGATGAAACTCTCTCCCACCGAAAGTCTTTCGGCTGTTACAACCTAGTCCTGCCCACTAAGGCACCTGTGGTCACCAGCTTGGACACTCAGTAGATAAGGTGCCAAAGCAAGTCATGTGAACCCTCACCTGCTCGCTTCTTCCCTTTTATGACATTCATGCCAAGCCCCTTTTTGAAAGTGCCTGCTTTCTGCCCCAAAATATGAGTGGTATCCTTAAGGCAAAAGCCTGTTCTTCCGCTAAGCTAAGCTTTGGAATGCAGAGTCACTGTCTTTATACCAGACCTGCTCTAGTTCATCGTACTCTGCTAGCAGCCACTGCCTGCATTTTGGTTACAGTATGGTGAGTGTAGCTTTCAACTTAACATTCATTTGGAAAACTTGCTGATGAAGGCAAGAGCTGATCACTTTGTGATCTTTGGAGACTTGAGTGATGTCGCCTGGCACGGCGTGGAGCCAGGAGTCCTGGACATGCTTTAGTTGTGTGTTTTCAGTTTCATTTCTAAATAAATGGAGGCTCCCAATGGTATAACGATCAGCTGGAATTGAAAGTTATAAATAAAATATAAGTTTTAACCCACCTAGCCTGGGGAGAGGCCCATCTCAGAAGCCAGGGAGACCCTGATTGGATCTGGGCTTGTTTGGGGCACTTCCTTCTCTCTCTGAGCCACAGGTTCTGTGTCCGTGCTGTAGAAGCCCCTCCCTAGCAGGGCTGTAGGAAGCAGGGCAGGCCTGTGCCCGTGCAGCACCCCGCCTGGCACCTGCCATGTTGTGGCATGTGATGGTATCAGGTGTGACCAGGCCCTGGGTATAGAGCTTGTATCCATTCTCATGAGAGCTCACAATGAGCCTGTGTCAGAAGCATCATCCCACTGTACAGAAGGAGAAACTGAGGCAGAGAGGTGCAGTCACTTGGCCAAGGTATGGAGCTATGATGAAGCAGAGGCTGGAGTGAACCTCATTTGACCTCCAGAATCTGGCTCCAGCCACTGCACAAAATAAACCATGCTGCTAGTATGATTTTTTTTTTTTTTTGCATTTTTATTACTTTTTTACTTTTTAAATTTTTTGTAGAGGTGGGATCTCACTAGATTGCCCGGTCTCGTTTTGCACTCATGGACTCAAGTGATCCTCTCGCCTTGGCCTCCCAAAGTGCTGGGATTACAGGTGTGATATTATCACTTTTATTATTTCACTTAAGCTCCTGCCTCCACCACATCCTCACCATAAAAAAGACAACGAAGATAGGGAAAGGAGAACTGGTCAGCATTATCACCCTTTTCATCTGTAAAACCACAGCTACAGACGGAACTGGGCGATCGTGTGGAATTTCCCCCAGAACCTTATTCCATATCCTTTCTAGGGGAAACCCATAGCTCGCCCTGGATGTGTGTGGTGTGTTGTGTGCACGTGTGTTCTACCTGATGCTGAAATATGCCTTGAGAGCTGTGGGGTTGGGGGGTGGGGGGCGGTCCCCTGCCCTGTCCATAACTCAAGGGGCTGCTTGTTTGGTGTGGGCACCATGATTTAAAATTGTCCACATTTGTCACTCCAGCTAGCTGTAAACAGGAAGCTCAGCTCAGTTGTCTTTTTTTTTTTGCTTTGCTTTGTATGATTTGAAATTCCGGGTATTCCATGAACCTGGAATTTATGCTAAAATGCTAACAGGTTGTGAAATTGTTTTGAATGAGGGTCTTTTCTAGGGCGGGTGGTGGAGGTTCCTCGTTGGAGACCCCGTCCTCTGAGATCCAGGGCAGATGCCGCCCATGAATGGGACTCCCCCAAGGCCACCTGTTCGTCTGGATGATAGTGTGTGGAATTCTGGGCCGAGCCAGCCTGCAGGTGCAGCCTGACTGTGGCCTGGAGGATACAGAGTGAAAGACCTGTGGTGGCCCCGAGGTTTCGTCGGTTGGTGGGAATACAGAGCACGGGGCATAGGAGGTTGGTGTGGTCGAGCGGCCTGGCCCCGTCAGGAAGCACTAGCTGCCAGCCTGGAGAAGACCCACTTCCCTTCTGCCCTTCATGTTAAAGGAACTGTCTTGTTTATGTCTTTTAGTGTACACTTGATGAAAGAGAACACATTCACAAACAGATCTTTCTACTGTAGAATGCCCACATTAAACCGTGTGATGCATTAACAACACTTCCTTGTAGTGCCGTATTACTGAAAGGCTTCCTTGTTTAAAGTATCTAACAAGAAAAGGGAGGGAGAGTGTTGCTGGGGGTGGGGTTGGAGTCAGGTTGGAGCAGGAGCCCCATGTGGTCGAGGCTCCCCCAGAAGAGGATAAACAGCAGCTCTTGGGGTTGGCCGCCATCTTGTTTCCAACCCTTTTCATCTCAGTTCCCTGCGAGAATTTCTTATAAAAATACATCTTGGGCCGGGCACGGTGGCTTACACCTGCAATCCCAGCAAATTGGGAGGCCAAGATGGGTGGATCATGAGGTCTGGAGTTCGAGATCAGCCTGGCCAACATAGTGAAACTCAGTCACTACTAAAAATACAAAAATTAGCCGGGTGTGGTGGTGCGCACCTGTAGTCCCAGCTGCTCGGGAGGCTGAGGCAGGAGAATCGCTTGAACCCAGGAGACAGAGGTTGTGGTGAAATGAGATCCCGCCAGCACACTCCAGCCTGGGCAACAGAGTGAGATTCTGTCTCAAACTACATACATACATATATACATACATACATACATACATACATACATACATATATACATACATTTTTAAGCCGGGTGCGGTGGTTCACACCTGTAATCCCAGCACTTTGGGAGCCTGAGGCAGGCTGAAGTCAGGAGTTTGAGACCAGCCTGGCCAACATGGTGAAACCCTGTCTCTACTAAAAATACAAAAATTTGCTGGGTGTGGTGCGGCACACTCGTATTCCCAGCTACTTGGGAGGCTGAGGCAGGAGAATCGCTTGAACCCGTGAGGCGGAGGTTGTGGTGAGCCGAGATTGCGCCACTGCACTGCAGCTTAGGGGACAGAGTGAGACTCCATCTCAAAAATAAATAAATAAAAATACATGTTTAGCTGTTTATTTTGAATTAGTGGGCAAACAGGATTAAATGTTATAGATATTGGGATAATCTTTAGCTCTAATGGAGTTTACTTTTTAAATTGAGTCCCAGTTCCAGAGTAGAAATAGTGTTTTATATCCAGTTCATCCTGTCTTAAAGAATATTTACAGAGACGAGACTCGCTAGCGGTCTCACCTTGATTAGTGAAGGGTCTTTGCCTTCATTTTACTTGGGAGTTCTTTCCTTGGGTGTCACAGAGTGTGATGACAGTGAAAAATATTCAAGTATATAAACCTTCTGGATACATGTTCTCAGCTGCATTGCTAGTTTCTTTGGAGACAAAATTAATTACCTGATTTCCAGTTCTCTAGAGTGTTCTAAGAGAAGGAGCGGAGGAAGCTGTACAAGAAGCTTAATTGAAAAGGAAAGTGAAAGAGCACAGTGAGATCTGAAGACTCAGGGGCTCTCTTGTTGGTGAACAGTTGCAAAATTTGGAGTAACTGTGCCTGGAATGTTTTGGCCCCAAGTCTAAACAAAGGAGTAGTTTCCAGATAAGCGCTATTTGCATAGGTATGTAACTACATGAGGTCAAGGTGTTGAGGCTGGAGAGAGCAGAGAAGGTGAGTGAAGGCCTCCTCGCTCAGCCTGCTCTTCAGCCTTCAGTCTTACTTTCTCCTCCCCGTGGCACTTTCAGCTGCTGCCCAGGGCTCCCCCACCCAAACCCTCACCTGCCAACCATGAGTCCCCTCTCGGGCTTTCCACGTGGAGACCCTGACTTACCGCCAATAGCCCCCTCTCTGAAAAACACTGTCACTTATGCAGAGAGGAAGTTGTTTATTTGGAAAACAACGTTCACCCTTCTGTTGCTTGATTTTGAAATGCTTTATGTAAATAATCTTTGCTTGTTTGGGGGAAAAAAAATTCTCAAAAAAAGGCAGGTTGGGGGATGGTTGGTTGTTGTCAAGGGAGCTCCCTCCTGCGGATGCAGACCTGGGCTCTGTGGAGTTCTGCCCTGGGACTGGGGGTTCACTCCTGTCCTCAGAGGAGTTCACTGTCACTGCCGCCCATGCTAGATAATTGTTCTATTTAACTTTTTAAAATCCTGTACTAATAGCAGACTGTTTCAGAGGGAAACACTTAGGGCCCAGTCTGTCAGTTCCATAGAACTGGGATTCCCCGCAGAGCTCACTTGGAAAGTTAAGAAGAGGCTTTCATGACCATGGCTGATTTGGGGAGGGAGACTCTAGGGTCAAGATCAGGGTCTCTACCCACTCGTGGGTATTTAGGTAGATGTTAACCCTTGACATCTGGCCACTTAGGAAGGCTAACTAGTGAGGAGGAGCTGCTTACCTGTGTCAGGTGATCCTGCCTTCTGCTGTGATGCGAGGAACGCCTCTCAGCCCGTGGGGGCCTTGCCACTGTTGGCATGGGTTGGGAGAATTTAATCCCCATTGTGGATAACACCTTAATACGCTAAAAGAAGATTACTTGTTTTTAAAATCTCCTCTCCATTTTGTCCCTGTCCATTTGGCAAATGGGGCATTATTTGTTAGGGTGACAGAGGCAGGGGCTGGCCCTGGAAGAGGATTTGGTCCTAATGGTTGTCCCTCCAAGTGCAGCAGGAGCAGTATTTTGTTTGGTGTAAAAATTTGAGGCAGGTTCAGAATGTTTCTTTTTGCTGGAATGCAATGGCACAATCACAGCTCACTGCAGCCTCAAACCCTTGGGCTCAAGTGATCCTCTCACTTTACCCTTCTGAGTAGCTGGGACTACGTGTGCACACCACCATGCTTGGCTAATTTTTTTTAAGAGATGGGGTCTTGCTATGTTGCCCAGGCTAGTCTTGAACTCCTGGAGTCAAGCAGTCCTCCTGCCTTAGCCTCCCAAAGCACTGAGATTACAGGCGTGAGCCACCACACTCAGCTCAGATTGTTTCTTTAATGAACTTTCCTAGCCGAACTCTGAGGGGAGGCCAAGAAAGGCTTAGTCTACACTCCAGGTTTTATTGAGAGGGTAGGGAAGCCCTACGGCTGGGGAAGACATGCCAGGGTGTCACTATGAAAAGATGTCACACATTCTGTCCTAGAGTAGAATGTAGAGATTATACTACTTTAGTGATGGGGCTTGAGTGATTACTTATGAGCTTTGGAGTCCTGCATTCTAGAAGTTTTAAAGTTCTTTTATCTATTTACTTATTTATTTGCTTGCTTTTAATCAAGTGCTTGGTTCTCTATGTATCAGGGAATGGGTGGTGGGAAGCTTTCTGCAGAACTGGATACCAAGGGAAATGAAATTCATTCTTGCTTGGGTTGAGGCGCTAAGTCTGTTTTCTTGGTACAAAGTTGATTAGCTTAGTAGAGAAGGCTCCAAAGGAATCATGCAGTGCTCAGAGTCAGTGTTGGGTTTTAAAATTTATTTTTATTTTTTATTTTTTACTTTAAGCAGTAAAAGGCGTGGGCTGTTGAGACCAAGGACAGGGAATTTTCTCAGTGTCGTGCCGTTGGTGCGTGTAACTCATCTGGCCACAAAGCATGTTCCTCCAAAAAGGACTGTTTATAGATCATTTATTTTTAACATGAAGAGACGACATTTCTTATACAAACATCTTTTTGTTCTGGCCCTTTGTGAACTCTGGAGATGATGGAAATATGTAATTAACTCATGTGAATCAGTCTTCTGAACATGGCGTTATAAGAACCGGTAGAAAGAATCGTGTGACTTTCTGCCAATGTTGAGAGAAGGCGGGATTTTCTTTTTCTAGCTCTGTGGCATTGAGGTATTTGGTTGTGGACACTGGATGTTGACCCGTGCCAGGGCCTCAATGCTCAGGTTCCGTTTTTGTTCCAGAGTGGAGTGGGCCAGTGGTGGGAAGAGCTGGATCCAGGACTTTGCTGTGGCCAGGAGCCAGTAGATGAGAAAGTATGTCCTAGCCCTGAACTTGGGGGAATAGCAGGCCCCGACCGAGTAATTATTTTGATAATCTTTCCATTTGGTATTTTAGATTCTGATAAATCCACCAGAGAATTAAAGAATTTTCTCTTCCTGTCCAGTGACTCCCTGCAGTGCAGTCAGTGGTTCTTTTGGGAATGAGGAGGTCAGTCTGACTTACCCTTAGCTCCTGATAGCTTTGCTTTTTGGCCAAACACTGGCCACCTACGGAACCCCCTTGTGCGTGCCCTATGGTCCAGCCCAGTGTGCCCCAGCCTCCCCTGCCCTCCCGGCCAGTGCACACCTGGCACCTGGCCTGGCAATTATCCCACACGTGTCTGCTTGGCCCTCTGCCCCCGGGAGGGGAGCGGGGAGGGGTCTGACCCTCATTCTGGATCAGCTTCTGTAGAGGAATCTGTGGCAGAAACTGAATCTCCCTTTGTGCCATGGTAGCTGCGAAAATCACGCCTCTTAATACTGTATGATTTATGATTTATGTCAGGAAGCCACAGTTTGGTTTATTCCTGATGTTATTATATTTCTCTGACAGGTTCTTGAATGAGCTCATTTTATAATTCTAGTTTTGGTATGACTGCATAATTTTATAATTGTTTGATACTTTGTATGTTTTTCCAATGACTCCCACCTTTTTGAAAACCATGATAGTGTTGAAATTATTTAGGTGAAAGCAACCCGTTGTGTTCTGGGTAATGTAAGAAAACTTTTTTTACTTTTAACATCTATAACTTGCTTTCTTTTTAAGACTCATTTTTAGCCAAAAAAGATGGCTAATGGCTTTGACTGTGTATGAATGTGGAAACATTTGGGGAATTAAAAATCAACTATTGTGGAGAAACAGAACAAGATGATATTTAAAGAAAAAGACTTTGTTGGCCAGGCATGGTGGCTCATGCCTGTAATCCCAGCACTTTGGAAGGCTGAGGCGGGTGGATCACGAGGTCAGGAGATCAAGACCATCCTGGCTAACATGGTGAAACCCCGTCTCTACTAAAAATACAAAAAATTAGCCAGGAGTGGTGGCACGTGCCTGTAATCCCAGTTAATCGGGAGGCTGAGGCAGGAGAATCGCTTGAACCTGGGAGGTTGCAGTGAGCTGAGATTGCGCCACTGCATTCCAGCCTGGGCGACAGAGTCAAACTCCGTCTCCAAAAAAAAAAAGGAAAAAAACTGCATTATATGTGAAAAGCACATGATAACTAGATTTGGTCAAGACTTTAGATCCTAAGAAAGTCATCAGGAAGCAAATATTTGAAATATTGTTCTAGTTTTCAAACTACTACATTATAGAAAAGATGTTAATCTGAATATTTATCCAACTTTGAAACTCTAAATTTGTATCCTTGCTAATGTATAAAGTCCAGATTATTTTGATATAAAGATGCCTAGGCCGGGCGTGGTGGCTCACACCAATAATCCCAGCACTTTGGGAGGCTGAAGTGGGTAGGCTGGGGTCAGGAGTTCGAGAACGACCTAGTCAACATGGTGAAACTTTGTCTCTACTAAAAATACAAAAATTAGCCGACCATAGTGGTATGCACCTGTAATCCCAGCTACTTGGGAGGCTGAGGTGGAAGAATCGCTTGAACCAGGGAGGCGGAGGTTGCAGTGAGCCGAGATTGCTCTACTGCACTTCAGCCTGGGTGACAGAGTAAGACTCTGTCTCAAAACAAAAAAGAAAAAGATGCCTGTGGCATCTGAGAACAGTGGCTCATACCTGTAATCCCAGCACTTTGGGAGGTCAAGGTGGGAAGATTGCTTGAGCCCAGGAGTTCGAAACCAGCCTGGGTAGACCCCATCTTTACAAAAAAAAATACAAAAATTAGGTGGGTGTGGGGGCACACCCCTGTAGTTCCATGTACTCAGGAGGCTGAGGTGGGAAGATCGCCTGAGCTGGGGAGGTATGAGCCGAGATCGCACCACTGCACTCCAGCCTGGGCGACACAGCAAGACCTTGTCAAAAAAAAAAAAAGATGCCTGTGTATGCGCTGTCCTTTGTTTTAGACACAGTTTTCTCCCTTACCTGTGCCGCCTCCAGGTGGTGCTCTGTCAGGTGGTGGGCCAGGCTCTTCAGTTCTTGGTCAGCGAGAAGCCTGCCTCAGGTGCTGGATGCCGGCTGTACAACGTGCGGCTCTCCCCGTTCCATTTACAGGTAAAGATGTGTAGATTTTGCGAGTTGTGAGACCTGTCACAGTTCTCAGAAATGTGAAGAGTGAGCATGGTGTGAGTCATGGGGCTGTAACATTCATGTTTTTATTATTTATCATTCATGTCATAATTTTCAAACTGTAAGCTTCCATATAGGATTTTATGTGTAGGAAATGGTCATCCACACACACTACACATTACACACACACACTACACACGCACACATACATTTATAATAAACTCAGGGGTTGACTCTTTCGGGCATTTGAACAAGGCGGGGTGTTGTTGACGGATATGATAAGGCAGGTGGCATCTGAGATGAGAAAAGTGATTCTGGTTCCGAATCTGGTACTGGTTGCAGCTTGGGAACACAGCTGAGCGGTGGCTGTGGGGCATTCCTCTTTTCAGTTTCTGACAAGGTCGATTTAAAAAGAACCCCCCCCCCTTATTATCATTATTATTTTTAGAAATCTGGTCTACCATATTCACCTCTGTATCCTTAGCTCTTGGTACACTATAAATACTTAACATGTTTATCAATTGAATAAGTGAACAAAACTAGATATAAATGACTCAGATAACTGTATACTATTCATTATTAGGTATTATTTTGGGCATTATGATGGACATAAGAAAAAAATGCTCAAATGTGTATTCTCACTGGAAAAATAAAATCAATAAACATGAAACAATTAGGAAATAAGACATTATTCTACAGTGATAAGTTGTGAGAAATAGATAATATATAGAGAGATGCAAAAAAAAATAGTTCATTTGAAAATATGTACTTGAGCTTGAATTGTTTTGGTGATGAGTTCCTAGGAAGTAATTTCATAATGAAAAGAGGCACTTTGTAGCATCCATCACCATTCAAAGAATTCCCAGAGTCAGTTTTGTCAATATCCTGGATGCTTTTATTTCTTTTCTCTTCCTTTGCCTTCCTTGCATTTCTGCCATTCCTTTCTCTACTTTTCTCATTCTTCCATCCCACCTTTCCCTCCCTGGGTTCTCATTCCTCTTCTCTGGTTTATGATCAAGCCTGAAAATGGTATCTTATAAAGCTGGCAGGTTTGACTTGGAATCTGGGAAAGTATTTTTTTTATTTTTATTTTTTATTTAAGTTCTAGGGTACATTAGTATTACCACCATTCCATGTTTTAATAATAGGCTTATAATAATAAAGACATACATATAATTATGCATATCTCTATAATTTTATATAGAGAGACTTACAGATCTCTAGTAATTACAGTAAGCCCAGTGACACTTTGGATGCCCAAATCATCAGAGAGTTTGTGCGTCTCTCACATCCGGCCAGATAGTCACCAGAGTTCCTATTTAGCTGGTATTTAAAAATTGCAGTTGTCTGGGCTTGTTTCAAGGGTCACTGCCAGTTCAATGCCCTGTTTCATCTCCCGTGTCCTTGGACTTAGCACCGAATTTGGGGGATGAGCTCAAGTCATGCAGAATTCCCAGTCGCAAGGGAAGATGACATCTCGTATGTTTTTCCTACAAAGGCATAGTTTTAAATAGCCAGCACTCACAAGATTTCCTGGCTACCTACGTGGCTTTTTTCTGAAATCCACCCTCCCAGTTCCTCAGCCCCGCCCCAGCAGCACCCCCTTTGAGAGAACTGCAGAGGTGAAAGGTTGGCACCATGGATTCATGAGGTGTTCATGCTCTCCTGCATCCCCCAGATGATTTGGACAATGTGATTAGAAAATAACCTTCAACGTCTGGGTCATATTTACCCAACATATGATGCATGTTTTGGAACTGACTGAGTCCAGAGAGGATCACAAACACAAATGAAGAAATGTCATTTCTGACATTGTGTTTATTATAACAAAGCATTCATGCCATTTTAAGCAGCTCACACAGAAAGAACACAGTTGTATCTTTGATCTGTTAACACAGTTAGAAACCGGTATGTGGATTACCTCTCAGCGCAGAGGCAGCTGCTAGAGATTGGTAAGTAATTGATGCTGGTGGCACGAGGCATTCCCGCTTCTCTGATGTTCCTCTGACCAGAGATGCAAGAGTGGTCTCCCTCGACTCAGCTGTCTGTGTCAAAACAATTAAAGTGCACTTTTCCCCTAGAATTACCTAATTTTTTCCAGAGTTACCAGACAAGGAAGGCAGGTTGGAGACGGTTATGCAGTAAAAGTCATCTTTTTTCTCTTACCCTGCTTCTAGCCGAGGTGAGAGTCCACGTACTCAGATAGTCTAAAGTCGTTCTTCCCTTTTGTTTAGGAGCGGGGAAGGGATGGGGATGTGCAAAGTTGAGACTTTTGCTTTGGATGGAACATCTAGCTGAAGAATAAAGGATACAATAGTAGCTTTCTGTGGCTGTGGAAACAAATGACCGTGAACAGTTTAAAACAGCACAGACTGGTGATGCCATCATAAAAGGAGGCCAGGTGTCCGGCCAGGTGCAAATCCAGAAGCTGTCAGGGCTGCCTGCCTTAGTGGCAGTCACAGGGGAGTCTGTTCATTGCTTTTGGGGTTTTTGGTAGAATTTCATTCCAGGGGATTACAGGACTGAGTTCCATTTTCTTGTTGGCTGTCAGTGGAGGGCCATTTCTGGCTCCTTGAGGCACCGCATTTTTCAGCTCAGGGTGCCTTCTTCCACTTCCACACCAGCAGGGATGCCTGCAGTCCTCACTTCATATGCCCTGGCCCCTCTTCTCCCATGCCCCCCCACTCTTCAGGACTCACGTGTTTCCACTGGGCTCTTTGGAAGGACCCAGGGTCATCTCCCCATCTTGAGGTCCTTCTCCTATTGCACCTGCCAAGTCTCCTGTGCCCTGTAGGGTCCCACAGTCACAAGTTCCAGGGATTAGGGTGTGGACATCTTTGGGGGCCACTGTTCTGTCTCCCAAATGGACAGGATGGGATGAGGCATCCTTAGAGATTGGAGTCCAGTTAGAGGCTGCCGTGGCGGCCCCGGCAAGAGACAGTAAAGAGGCCTTTGTGTGACACACAATCTTCAGGACTGTGTGAGTGTGGGGCAGGGGAGCCCGCGCCCAGGATTAGAATGAGGTGCCCTGGGCCCTTCTCTCACTCCTGTCTCCTTTATGCCTTGGGGACACTCCCAGAAGAAGAAATGCAAGGCACAGCAAACTCTGTTAAATAGACTGCAGGGCTTTGATGACATCTAGTTGTTGGCAACCAATACTGAGGTTCCTCTTTGAGGGGTAGGTTGAGGCCAGTGAAGGGGCAGGAAGGGAAGGGGGTAAAGGGAGTTTGGGGTCCTGCTGTCCATTTTGAAAGCACATAGTATGCCAAATGGAAAGCTAAGCAGTTTTCTATGAAAATACATGAATAAATGAGCAGGTACGCATATACATACACACACACGCACACTCACGCACACATGCACACACACGCACACACAGGCATACATGCTTACACGCACAGTTCCACACACACTCAAATACGCACACACACGCACATTCATACACTCATACATGCACACACACCCATACACGCACACACGCACATGCACACACACGCCCACTCACACATGCACACTCACACTGACATGCACACACATGCTCACACATGTGCATATATGCACTCACGCACACACAAACATGCACTCACACATGCACATACACCCATACATGCACACACGCACATCCACACACACGCCCACTCATGCACACTCACATGCACACACGCTCACACATGCACACACATGCACACTCACACATGCACACACATGCACACTCACACGCACGCACACACTCGCATGCTTACATGGAAACATGTTCACATATGTGCGCACACATGCTCATACACGCACACATGCACACATGCTCACATGCACATGCACATGCTCACATACACACATGCACACGTGTTCACATACGCAGTCACATGCACACACACACATGCACACGCACATGCACATTAAGGCTTTGGTGGAAAGAGTAGCCCTCTAATAACTTGTTTTTTAATAGCTGGAGTTCCACATGAAAGAGAAGAGAGAGGACCTCCAGATTAGCTGGTCCTTCATCAGTGTGCCGGAAATGGCCGTTAATATCCAGCCCAAAGCACTGGGGGAGGTCAGTCCGTAAGTTTTTGTGATTCTTCCGTTGGCGTGAGAACACACGTGTGTTAGGACAGCCTGTGGTGGGGAACTGAGTGCATGGCTGGTGTTGGTGGCCTCCTTCCCTATCCCCAGCCACCCCTTCTGGGGCTGGCTTGGGCCTGTCTGGATGTGGATGGTCCCTTTGGCTTGGCAGGGCCTGCGGGGGATGGCTTTGATGGGATTGAATGCAGGGCTCCCACCTGAGCTGCACCTGGAGTCACCTGGCCACTTAAAAAAACCCTGAAGCCTTCCCCAGATGCGGGTTTGCTTGGCTGGATGATTTTAGCATATGCAGCCAAGGATAATGACAGTGTAGGTACCCGCTCCATGCTCTGCCGTATCTGGTGATCAGGCGCTCTTTCCCGTGGTGAGGGCGCTGCACTCGTAACTTGAGCTGAGTCCGAAGGCTGCTTCCAAGGGCAGGGCCTCTTCTTTCCACAGTTTTTGCAAGGACAAAGCTAAAATCTGAAGGTAATTTCCTTCCTTCCTGCTTTGCATGGTTTTAGTCACCCGAAGACATGAGGTTGGGAGCAGGGAATGGGCTTGCAAAGTCTATTTGTCAACTTTCTCCTCTTTCACCAGGACCCGGTGGCTGAGACAAGTGTGATGTCTGACACTCTCAAGGACATCTTGAAGCATTTGGTTGGTTCTGCCTCTCCATCAGTGGTTCTGATCATCAGGCCCACGAATGTAAAGGAAGCTCAGGTAAACCCATCTGGGTGCTGTGGCTGCATCTGAACCGTCAGGCACCATGGCCCGCCTCTCTTGGAGAATCTGTGTGCATTTCCAGCATTCCTCCACCTCCCGTGGTAGAGCCAAGATGGCTCAGGTGCTTGCTGGAGATAATGATGGTGGGTGTGGGATAAAGCCTCGGGTTCGGAGCAGGGGGCTGCAAAGCTTCATGAAGTGGAAGGAGAATCGCTTGCACCCAGGAGACGGAGGTTGCAGTGAGCTGAGATCGCACCACTGCACTCCAGCCTGGACAACGGAGCAAGACTTCACCTCAGAAAAAAACAAAAAAAAAAAACAAAAAAACCCTGACATTTCCCTGTCCATTCAGAGCCCTAGACCTCATCCTTCCAGGACCAAGGTACCTGGGAAAGCAGCCAGCGTTGAGAACATTGCCCCAGAAGCAAGCAGAGCCAGGTGGGTAGGATAGACAGAGATAGTTTAGCCTGAGCTGGCCTGCTGCCCTGGTCTTGCCTGCAACAGCTCCTGCCTCTTGGAGGTCTGTGTCCTTTGGGGGTGCACGATAAAGGAGGCTAGTCTCATCTGTATGACCCCCTTTTCCGTATCACCTGCCTCCCCCCTCATGCTGGAGCCCCCCTGTACCATCTGATTAGGGTGCTACTCACTTTTCTGGTTAAATTCTTATCCAGAGCATTTGCCCTGGTCAACTTCGTGGGCCTAAATAACACATCAATAATCCTTTGTTTAAGGTGTGTTCTCTTGGTCATATGCTGATCTTTTTATCATGACTATGTGAAACAGGCACTTATAGTCCCTGAAGTTTAAAAAATATATTTTTTGGCAGTGGTTTTATATAGCATGATAAAATATGTCTTTATTATAATGTCCATCTTTATTATCTAGCTCTTGGTGAAGTCAGTTTGAAAATATAAATTCTTATATGATGTCGGTCCTTGGTCTGCAGACGTCACCAGCTGTCAGTAGAGTCTGAAGACTTTGTTTCACTGAACAGATATCAGTTGATGGCAGTGTTTGGTGCTAAGCCCTGGCTGTGGGGGTCACAAGAGTATAAGGAAGCACCATCACCCTCCCAAAGCCTGCAATATGCAGAAGGGGCACCGGGCCAGCAGGGCAGAACAGGAGGGGTGCGGATGTCTGAGGGGTTTCCCAGGGGCCTGAGGCCTGGGGGCACTCAGCCTCTCCAAATGGAGGGGACCAGCCCGTGCTTCTTGGGAGGTGAGAGGAGAGTCCCAGTGCTGTCCCTTTTAGTAATTCTGTCACAGTAGCTTATTTCACATCAGAGGTGACTGTGCTGAATATGACAATCAACTTTTAATGTCAAAATGTATGCAACTTTATAAAACAGTCGTATATTTTTGGAATCCATGAATTTAAAAAATAATAGGACCCAGAAGATCATAACTTCAATCATGCTTTTCCATAAATTTGTACATTTAATCAAAATAGCATATATATATATATATTATATTGGTCAAGATTTTCCAGAGAAACAGAACCAATGGGAGTGTGTGTGTGTGTGTGTGTGTGTGTGTGTGTGTGTGTGTGTGTGTGTGAGATCGGCTCACACAATTATGAAGGCTGACAAGTTCCGAGATCTGCATTTGGCAAGCTGCAGCCCCAGGAGAGTCTGTGGGGTAATTCTAGTTTGAGTCTGAAGCCCTGAGACCCAAAAGAGCCCGTGGTGTATGTTCCAGTCCAAAGGCCAGTGGGTTCAAGACCCATGAAGAGTCACTGTTTCAGTCCAAGTCTGAAGGCAGGAAAAGGCCCCTTTCCCGGCTCAAGCAGTGAGGAAGAGGAGTTTCCTTTTACTTAGCCTTTTTGTTCCATTGCGCCTCCCACTGACTGGATGAGGCCCACCCACGTGAGGGAGGAGAATCTGATCACTGCGTGTGCCAAGTTAAATGTTAATCTCATCCAGAAACACACTCACAGTCACACCCAGAATCATGTCGGACCAAATATCTGGGCACCCCATGGCCCAGTCAAGTTGACACATGCCGTTAACCATCACCCTCAGCAATTGAAAAAGAAAAGATTTCATCTCTGTCCCAGACAAGCAGATTGCTCTGTCCCCAGTGCTCGCACCCTTGGATTTCAGGGACTTCGGCAATTCCGTCTGCGGCTGTAGCACCCTCAGCTCACGTTTGGGAAGTGCCCGGCTCAGAACAGTGTTTCTGGGTGGGAAAGAGTATGTGTGTCTCTTGAGACATTAGGGGACGTTCCCCTGAAGAAGTGCTCAGTCGAATCAGCACCCAGGTCTCTGCCTGAAAACTTTCACAGCATGGGGGCTGGCGCCACCTCTGAGAAGCCCGTCTGGGTCCCTGAATGCTTGCAACAAACAGAGCCTCTTTTAAAAGAACACTCTTGGCCAGACGCGGTGGCTCATGCCTGTAATCCCAGCACTTTGGGAGGCTGAGGCGTGCGGATCCTGAGGTCGAGATTTCGAGATCAGCCTGGCCAACATGGTGAAACCCTGTCTCTACTAGAAATACAAAAAGAATTAGCTGGGTGTGGTGGTGGGCGCCTGTAATCCCAGCTACTCAGGAGGCTGAGGCAGGAAAATTGCTTGCACCCAGGAGGCAGAGGTTGCAGTGAACTGAGATCGCACCACTGCACTCCAGCCTGGACAACAGAGCAAGACTCCGCCTCAAAAAAAAAAAAAGAAAAAAGAGAACACTCTTGGCAGTGGGTGACAGGTGGAACCCGGTTTGGGAAATGCTGGTTTGAAGCTGGGCTCTTCCAGATTTGGGGGTGCTTTCTGTTGGAAACGCCCTGGTGCCTGTTGGAAGATGTGAGGTAGTGGAAGCTGGTCCCAGCTGCCCCTGCCTCTGTCCCCTCACCTGTCCCCTCTCCTATGCCCCTCACCTGTCCCTTCACCTGTCCTCTCACCTGTGCAGTGCTAGGTGTGCATAGACATTCCTCATGTGGGCGTTGTACTCTGTGTGGAGGTGGGAAATGGGTGTGGGCTGACGGCCCTGGCCGTTCCCATCTGGCTGGTGTCCTGCTCTGTGCTAGCAGGCTGTGAGTGCCTGCAGCCGGCAGAAGAGGTCCTCACACTCTTAAGCACCTGCCCGGGTCAGATAGTTTAGACCCATGGCAAAGCGAGCTCCATCTTCCCCTGTGGTAAGTTTTGGGAACCCTGTCTGTGGATGAATGCATTGCTACTTGTGCTTGCTGTATTTAGGATAGAAAATGCTCCCAGCAGGAGGATGGCGATGGCTCATTGGCTCCCCAGAGCAGACCCCAGAGCTCGGGTTCTCCGTGCAGGTTTTCCTGTAGACACCCCACTGCCACCCCCCCCATAACAGGAGTCCAGCGGCTACTTCCTTGGTCCTCAGTCTCCCCACAAAGACCAAAAATAAAGTGCTTTTTATTTTTTCAGAACTTACAGTGTGCCCCCTCTACTGCTCAGGAATCCTGTCCTCCGAAACCTCCAAGGGCTCACGAGCTAAAGCTACTGGTGAGGAACATCGGCGCCTTGCTGCTCAGCGAGCCTGGTGCCTCAGGTGGGTGACAGTGGGAGCCTGGCCTGCCTGGAGGGGCTGTTCCTGCCCCTGAGCAGAGTCAGGGGCTCTGGGGGGCTTGGATTCTCTGGTGGCATCCTCCTGTGGGGGTGCAGTGGGAGCCCTGCCATGGTTGCAGAAAGCACCTGAAAATGTAATGGGAACAAGAGATGGTAAAAAATCCAATCCTGTTTCTGCACGTGTGAAGGCCGAGGGGAGAAAGGAATATAATTGATTTGGCCTTTTTCATTTGTCTGGAATTGTCCTGTCTTTTTTATCTTTTCTTTCCTTTTTTTATTTTTAAACTGTTGAACCCGTATGTATGTGTTAAGCATCCCTGACCAACGTGCAGCTTCTGCTTTCTTAGAAAGTGGGTGAAGGGGGATGTAGGGAGTTGATGGGCATCAGATGACTTCGGCCACACTCGGGACTCCCGTGCTGGGAGACCATGGCTGCTGTTGGAGCCAAGACAAGCAACACAGAACGGATAACCCCTTCTGGGTGGTTCTGAATCATTGTTGAGGCCCCAGACACAGAGTCACTCGAGACAGGGCACCTCTTTACTCCGCGACTCCGTTTTGCCAAGAACAGGAGTGAATTGTATTGCCTGAGTGTGTTAAAGGTGACTTATCTTTATTTGCGAGGGACTTCCTCTGGTTCCAAAAGCACAAATGGGCACATCTAGCAGCCGAGACTGTGCAGAGCTAGCTGTCGAGGATTTTTTTTTTTTTTGTAAAAGTGCCTGCACGTTGCCCTTTCTTTCAGCCTGTATTGCTTAGTGGCTAAAAGTGGGCTCGCTGGACTCGGTCGGTCAGGGTTGGGGTCCCAGCTCCCACACGCACCTGCCCTGAGGCCAGGCCCTGTGCCTCCCTCTGCTGGATGTCCCCACGTCTGGGTCTGAGTCTTCTCTTGAAGAGTGACTGTGAAAGCTCAGTAGCGAACGTCTGGAGGCTGCTTCACCCTGCTGCGGCATGGTCCAGCGTCCACACATTTTAGCAATTACTGATTCCACAGTGTGTTAGGGACTTGGTGCTGCAGGGAGAAGCATTGTCTCAAAGCAGAAATAGCTGTTCACTAGGGACATGTCCTACTACCTGGATCAAATACCCAGCTAGTATTAGGTACCGCACCTGTCTGGTGTAAGTTGGGAAATGGGAACTCTGTGAGGTATATTTCCAAATGTAGGAGTCAACACGAACTGATGTTCGGGCTTTGGCAAACCGTTAGTCTTGTCTAAAAGTGGGGACCATGCCTCTGTATATAATGGTGCTGCCTCTCGGGGAGGGTCCCCCTGGGAGCCCATGCCTGTGGCCAGCACTGACGGAAGGGGCGAGGCACTTGGGGTCAGCCCAGGGCTGTTGATATCAAATGTAGGAAAAAATTCTTTAACTCCAATAAAGGTTGGTGCTATGAGCATTTGAAAATGGAATGAAAGAATTCCCAGTCTCTGAAGTGGGTAAGCCTCGACCTTAGCCATTTAATTTAGCCTTTTTTTCTATGCATACAATGTCTTCATGCAATTTAAAAAATAAAAATAATGCCGGGCGCAGTGGCTCACACCTGTAATCCCAGCACTTTGGGAGGCCGAGGCGGGTGGATCACGAAGTCAGGAGTTTGAGACCAGCCTGGCCAACATAGTGAAACCCCGTCTCTACTAAAAATACAAAAATTAGCTGAGCGTGGAGATGCGCGCCTATAATCCCAGATACTCGGGAGGCTGAGGCAGGAGAATCCCTTGAACCCGGGAGGTGGAGCTTGCAGTGAGCTGAGATTGCGCCACTGCACTCCAGCCTGGGCAACAGAGTGAGACTTCATCTCAAAAAATAAATAAAAAGTAAATAAAAATAAACGCCAACACGATGCCCTTCTATTTAATTACAGGCCACATTAACGCAGTGTGCGTCGTGCAGCTGAACGATCCCGTTCAGAAGTTCTCCAGCACCCTGACGAAAAACACTACGGACCTCACGTGGGAAGAGGAATTCACCTTGTGAGTCCGGCCGGGTTATCTTGGGCCTGCGTGTCCACGGTCGTGTCTGTTCAGGAGCGCTGAATCCTGAGATCGTTCTGCAGCACCGTTTAGGCTAAAACACTAAACCAAAACAGTTAACAACAAATTACGTCTTAAGCTTCTTAAAGGTAGCTTTAGGTCAAGCATGGGTTTCGTTTTAAAGGCAACTCTTAGAGTCAGTTTTCTCCTCCTGCCCTGATATGAGGAGAGGAAGCCGTTGTTGGGTCTCTTAGAGACACACACATCATCCATCATGGAAACGGAGGGAGCCTCTGACTGAATCCAGAACCTAAAAAAGAAAATAGAAAAAGGGGCTGGGTGCAGAGGCTCATGCCTGTAATCCCAGCTGTTTGGGAGGCAGAGACGGGAGGATCGCTTGAGCCCAGGAGTTTAAGACCAGCCCGAACAACATAGCAAGACCTCTTCTCTACTAAAAGTTTAAAAAAAATTAACCGGGCATGGTGGCCCTTGCCTTGCCTGTGGTACTCCTAGCTATTTGGGAGGCTGATGTAGGAGGATCGCTTGAGCCTGGAAGATCGAGGCTGCAGTGAGCTGTGGTTGTGCCTCTGCATTCCAGCCTGGGTGACAGAAAGATACCTTGTCTCAAAAAAAAAAAAAAAAAAAAAAAAAGGCGAGGCACAGTAGCTCACACATGTAATCCCAGTACTTTGGGAGGCTGAGGTGGGTGGATCACTTGAGGTCAGGAGTTCAAGATCAACCTGGCCAACATGGTGAATGAAACCCTGTCTCTACTAAAAATACAAAAATTAGGCATGGTGGCAGGTGCCTATAATCATAGCTACACGGGAGGCCGAGGCAGGAGAATGGCTTGAACCTGGGATTCGGAGGTTGCAGGGAGCTGAAATTGTACCACTGCACTCCAGCCGGGGCAACAAAGTGAGACTCCATCTCCAAAAAAAAAAAAAAAAAAAAAAAATTAGAGACAGGGAAAAATGTAGGCCATGCACATAAATAATGGTGTAAGAATCATAAATAAAATATTATCAAACAGAATCTAACAGCACATAAAAAATAAAACCAGCTGTGTTCATACCAGGAATGTAAGGATGTAAGTGTGCTTTCACATAAGGAGGTCTATTAATGGTGTTCATCATGTCACTAGATCAAAGGAGAAAATAAACGTATTTTCTCTACATAGGTCCAAAAGACATTCAGTGACATTTAATACCCATTCTTAATTTTTAAAAACTTAATTAGAGCAAAATTTATGGAGACTTCTTTAATAAGATTTTTAAAATCACTATAAATGGTAAATACCAGAAGTAGACTCACTAAAATCAAGAGAAGGATGCCTGTTGTTTTATTCTAGAAGTATTGGTTAATGCAATTAGATAAGGAAAAAACCATACACAAATACCGGAAAGGAAGAGGCAAGACCGGTCATTGTTTGGAGATGATATGACTGCATATCAGGACTATGCAAGAAAATCAACCCAAAGTATTAGAAAGAATAATGGATATAACGTAGAAATGAATATTTAAAAAACTAATAGACATAATAATTTAATGAATTAGCTGAGTACCAAGGTATTAAAATCAATCACAATCTAATCCTTAAAAAATGAACAATTAGAAAAAGTAATGGAAGGAAATTTCCCGTGTGTGTGTGTGTGTGTGTATATATATATATATGAGCTTTTATAAATCATGAATGGAAAAGATGACAGCTGCCTTAGAAAACTGAGCAAAATTCCTGAACTGGAAATACAAAAGCCAGAGCTACCGATGGCCATAAATTTCTGAAAAGATGTTCAGAAACAGCATAAAGTCATGCACACTTTGGCAAAAGAGAGAGGTCATTTTTGTACCTCACAGCTTGGTGGAGAGTAAGAGAGTGATAATGCCACTGGAAGTGTCACTGGGAATAAGCATTCTGGATGCCATCAGTCAGCCTAAATAAAAAAACACCTCTCAAGTGCACATGCCATTTGACAGGCAATTAGAGTTTTCCTGAGGAAATCATCACACGGCGTGCAAAGATATATGCGTAAGAATGTGCCCCTCAGCTTGTATATGGTTATGAAATGCTGGGGACCACCAGCACATTAAGAAGCGTTTGTTATTGAAGAGTTGGCCAAATAAAATCTCCTAAGGCCAAAGAGCAGAATACTAGAGGCCCATCAAACATGATGTTGCTCTGTAGTTACACAGAAAGACATCCGCAAAATTTTCAGTTAAAAGAATAGATTACAGGCTGGGCGCAGTGGCTCACTCCTGTAATCCCAGCACTTTGGGAGGCCGAGGCGGGAGGATGGCTTGAGCTCAGGAGTCTGAGATCAGCCTGGGCAACATAGCAAGACTTCATCTCTACTTTTTTTTTTTTTTTTTATGCCTTTTTAAAGAAAATAAACAGGTTACAAAGGAGGAGGGAGGTATGTTGTGTTCTGTGTTTTGTCTTTAGGTCATTATATAGCTGTGCTTTCAGTATGGCAGCGACTGGCCACGTGTGTCTCTTTAAATTTAAGTTAACGGAAATTTTTAAAAATGACGTTCAGTTCCTTGGCTTGCACTGGCCACCTCTCCAGTGCTCTGTGGCTACCACATTTGACAGCTGGTCTGTCACTGTCATCACAGAACATCCTGTTCACTGCTCTGGAAGGCTAGTCCCTGAATATTAACGGTAGCTGTTTCCGAACGGGGAGGTTGCAGATACTCTTTCCTATTTTTGGTTATATGTCTTGGTAGTTTGTTAAATATTGACATCTTTGTGTTCCTTTCTATAATCAGAAAAAGTGCTATATTTCATAAAAATAATAAAGGACTCATAACTTTTTTCTCTTCCAAAGCGAGTTGAATGCCAAGTCGAAGGAGTTACACCTGCAGATTTCAGAGGCTGGGCGACCCTCAGAAGGTGGGTTGAGCAGGAGGACAGAGGCCTCGCCCTCTGGAAAGGTCCTCCACTGCGTGACCTGGGCCTCGGGAAAGCGCAGTGGGAGATCCAGCAGAGGACGGTGACCCCTCCTCTAAATGACTTCGGTTTTCCCATGGGACGTTTTGGTCGAAAGGCAATTTGAGTTATTAACAAGGTCATACATTTTGGGGAAATGTTCAACTGGATTTTTTGTTTGTTTGTTTAAAAAAAAAATCCAAAATATTTTATGCAACAATTCTTGGCATAGAGAAGTAGTTCTGAACCCTCCTTGCCCCAAGAGACCTCCTTTTCTGGAAAACAAAAACAAAAACAAAGCCTTTTAACTGTAGTAAGATAAACAACGTAAAATGTATCATCTTAACCATTTCTAAGTACATAGTTCAGGGGCAGTCACTACACTCACATTGTTGTGCAACCATCACCCCCATCTATCTCCAGAGCTTTTTCATCCCCATTCTACTGCCTGTATCCATTTCATTGGGTTTTTCCTTATAAAATAAACTACAGAGGTTTAAATGGAACTTAACGATTTATACACAAGAAAGCAACAATTAGAGGTAAAGTCACTAAAACACTAAAATGAACGTGGGCCTGTATGTGTGCGTGTCTCCAAATCAGTAGTTACAATATTTGTTAGGTTTTTAAAGATATAAATATTTTCTTAGATTGTAAAACTCTCCCCATAAACATACCAAAATTGAGAAGCCCTTGCCCAGCTTATCCAGCAATAAAATCAAGCCATTTGGTTACCTCCTAAAGTGAGAAGGTTGTTATTTCTCCCAATTAACTAGTTTTATATCCTAGTTGTTATAGCAAGAATCCTGAGGCGACTTCCTTGATTTTGGAGTCCCAAGAAAACTGGGATGCCCATGAGATAATTCTGAGAGAGGCATTCCGCAGGTCGGGGACCCACACAGCGTGGAGGGGCTGGTCACCTGGAGACAGGTCAACTTCTGACCCCATTCCTGGGTCCCCACTCCCGCTGGCCTCATTCAGATTTCATTCCAGCCCAGCCTGATGGGATCTATGAAATGTCGAACTTTACAAAAACAATACAAAGAACAGCCACATAACCTTTACTCAAACTCACGTATCCTTAACATTTGCCCAGTTTCCTTTACTATTTGTGCTCACTCTTGGTCTCTCCCCGCCATACTCATTTCCTTTTTACACACACACACACACACACACACGAGGATAAATTATATGCATCTCGGCCCTTTATCCTCAATTCCTTAGTGTGTATTTTCCTAGGAATGGAGATACTCTCTTCTGTGTCCACAGTACAGTTATCAGCTTCCTGAATTTACATTACTGCAATTCCTTAACTTATGCCCATTTTCCAGTTTTTGTCACTGGATGACCCCATGATGCCCTTCAGAGCAGTGACCTTTCCACTCCGGCACAAGGCCAGACATTGCCTGACTGTCCTGTTGCTTTAGCATCCTCTGTCCTGCAGCGTTTTGACATCCTTTGTCTTTTATGACACTGACATTTTTAAAACGTTCTGAAACGTGAGCACTTTCGAGTGTGCCAGAGGCACGTGAGGAGCGTGTTCCGGCTGCTGGGCGTGTGGGCCTTTCTGTTCTCACGGAACCCCGTGGAAACATCAGCGGCACCCCTTGCCTGTCTCCTGTCTTTTCAGGTCTGCTGGCGATGGCAACAGTTCCTTTGGATTTGTTTAAGAAGCAGCCTTCTGGGCCACAGAGCTTCACGCTGACCAGCGGGTCTGCCTGCGGCAGCTCGGTGCTGGGCTCAGTCACGGCAGAGGTAGGACGAGGCTCCCATGGCGGCTGGTTCCGGCTTGGGGCACTTTCCTAAGGAGCGTCTTCACTTATGTCTGCAGAGTCTCACTCCTGCTTCTGTGTGAAGTAAGACCTCCTCTAAGAGGAGATGGTCTTTTATTGTACGCAGGACTACACTCAAACAGAGCATGTTCTGTCCACTGTACAGTTGAGTTGTCTGCTGGAGGAGATGACTTTTCAGGATGCCATTTTACAGGCCTACCCCAAAGAGGCCTTTGAAAATTTTGCTTGGTTCTCCGGCTTCTATTCGGTTGCCATCATTATGTGCTGAGCCGGCTGTGTATAAGGTGGGGTCTGTGTCCATTCTGGGAATATCCAGGTTAATTGGAAATGCTAAGTGACCTTAAGGGAAGGAATTATGGTTATTTCACAAGAAGGCAGCGTTACGTGGCTGATCAGCCTGTGCAGTTTCCACAAAACCAGAAACAAGTAAACGCGTCTTCTCTGCAGTTCTCTTACATAGAACCTGGGGAATTGAAATCCTGGCCCATCCCTCCCCCTGTTCCTGCTGCAAAAATCGAAAAGGACCGCATGGTGATGCCCTGTGGGACTGTGGTCACTACTGTCACTGCCGTGAAGACCAAGCCTCGTGTCGACGTGGGGAGGGCGTCCCCGCTGAGCTCCGGTGAGACAACAGGAATGCAGTCGAGGAACTCTGTGCGTGGCGCCTGCCTGTAACCACCTTGCCCCCATAGACTGCGGAGTCCTGGAGCCTGCAGCACTGAGTGTTAGGAAAATCTCACAGCACAGGAAGGGTGCTGATTGGCCACACTTGTGCTTCGTGTTTTGTTGTTGTTGGACGACAGTTATCTTTTTCTTCTGCCAAACACGTATGCAATAAGCTGAAACAAGGTTTGATTCCCATGGTGTATTCTGAAGCTAAAATCTAGATAGTATAAATAGTTACACTTAGGTGTAACTCCAACTAAGTTAAATTAAGAACTCTATTATAGGGCCGGGCGCGGTGGCTCATGCCTGTAATCCCAGCGCTTTGGGAGGCCGAGGTGCATAGATCACCTGAGGTCAGGAGTTTGAGACCAGCCTGACAAACATGGTGAAACCCCATCTCTACTAAAAATACAAAATTAGCTGGGTGTGGTGGCACATGCATGTAGTCACAGCTACTCTGGAGGCTGAGGCAGGAGAATTGCTTGAACCCAGGAGGTGGAGGTTGCAATGAGCCGAGATCACGCCATTGCACTCCAGCCTGGTCAACAAGAGCGAAACTCCCTCTCAAAAACAAAACAAAACACAACAAAACACGAACTCTATTACCTGTATGTGGGGACAGCACACACTTTTTTCTTGAAAAATTCAAAGTGAGTTGACTTTGTAGACTTTCTTCTGTTAAAAATCGTTTGTTAGAAGGCTTGACAGGCTATCATTTGCGATCCAGCTGAATTCTGTACCTGTCTCCACAGCCACTGCCTTGGAGACAGAAATTTCTGTATAAGTGTATGCTTTATTTCTCACAATTCACAGTGCATCTCTACTTGTGCAAAAGCATCATCCTCCCAGAATACATGAGTTGGCACAGTTCAGGGATGCCAAATAGAATGGGAAATTCTAGCTTAGTTAAAATGTTTCTGAAATTTTATTTCAACCTGGACTCCAGACACCACTCTTGCCTTTCCTCCGTTCAAAACGGCTTTCATTAAACTTTGCCTTTGCCAACTGCACACACCAGAGTTGCAATGAGGGCTATCCTTTCACTTTTCGGTAACTGTTGATCCAGTCAACCATGGGGCCAGCTTTGTAATCAGAATCTTCCTCTGGCAGAGTCTCCGGTGAAGAGTCCCATCAAGGTGAAGGTGATCGAGAAGGACATCTCTGTCCAGGCCATCTCCTGCCGCAGCGCCCCTGTCAGCAAAACGCTCTCTTCTTCAGATACAGGTAACTGAGACGTGCCCACACCGCTCTCCCTTTTAGCACCTTTGGGCCTTTTGGGCTGTTCTGATATGAAGTACTTTCCTTTCAGAGTTTGGAAAAAGTTGTTTTGGGCCAGGTGCGGTGGCTTACACCTGTAATCTCAGCACTTTGGGAGGCTGAGGTGGGTGGATCACTTGAGGTCAGGAATTCGAGACCAGCCTGACCAACGTGGTGAAACCCCATCTCTACTAAAAATACAAAAATTAGCTGGGCGTAGTGACGCATGCCTGTAATCCCAGCTACTTGAGAGGCTTAGGCAGGAGAATCGCTTGAACCCGGGAGGTGGAGGTTGCAGTGAGCCAAGATTGCACCACTGCACTGCAGCCAGGGTGACAGAGCGAGACCCTATCTCTTAAAAAAAAAAAAAAGTTTTGATTTGGCTTGGTTTTGTGGTTGAGTGATGAGTGAAGGAGAGGGAGATAAAGGGAACTCCAAATTGATCAAAGACCAGAAGCGGCATTCGTATTCCTTCTACATTTTAGGGAATGCTTTAACAAAATAAAAAACCAGCTGAGACTTTATGTTTTAAAATTTCTGATCTTTTTTTTTTTTTTTTTTGAGACGGAGTCTCGCTCTGTCGCCCAGGCTGGAGTGCAGTGGCAAGATCTCGGCTCACTGCAAGCTCTGCCTCCCGGGTTTACGCCATTGTCCTGCCTCAGCCTCCCAAGTAGCTGGGACTACAGGCACCTGCCACCACGCCTGGCTAGTTTTTTATTTTTATTTTTTTAGTAGAGACAGGGTTTCACCGTGTTAGCCAGGATGGTCTCGATCTCCTGACCTCGTGATCCGCCTGCCTCGGCCTCCCAAAGTGCTGGGATTACAGGCTTGAGCCACCGCGCCTGGCCTTCTGATCATTTTTTTCTTGCCCAACACGCTAGCTACATTAATATCAAACAAGTAGGACTTGGGACATCATCCTCACGGTCACTTTTAATTTTGTTTCCCACTCTCTGCTTAGACCTGTTGAGTAGAAGTAGTTTTCCCTTCTACTAGGAAATGGTCACTGCTAATAGGAAATGCAAATCTCCTATTATTTTATGGTCACTTTCAGGTAACAGACATTTTTGAAGAGATGTCTTACTGACTTATTAAATCACTGCACAATCTAAATTTGGGGATTAACTTTGTCCCTTTGCCCCCTCGTGACCTCTCAGGAGCAATGGGTGCTTCCTTCTTGCTTAGCTCTCCCCCGTTCACCGAGTCCTGTGACCTTGCCAAGGCCAACAACTGGACAAGGTGGGGTGGTCAGGGGAGTGGGAAGTTCTCACTGGAGGAGCACTGTCTTAACGTGGTTTTGGATTCTCAGCCTGGTGAAAGTTTACAACTGCTTCCTCCTCTCATGGGAGGTTTTATGGTTTTTTGGATATTACCGTGCTGGGTCCCCCACCTGCAATTCTGGGATGCAAGCCCTGCCCCTCCTTTCGTTACCAAAAAAGGGTATTGATCTAGACTCCAAGAGAGGGTTCTTGGATCTGGTGCAAGAAAGAATTCGGGGCGAGTCCACAGAGTAAAGTGAAAGCAAGTTATTGAGAAAGTAAAGGAATAAAAGAATGGCTACTCTGTAGGCAGAGAACCCGTGAGGGCTGCTGGTTGGCTCTTTTTCTGTTTATTTCTTGATCATATGCTAAACAAGGGTTGGATTATTCACAAGTTTTCTACCAAAGGGGTGGGGATTTCTCAGAACTGAGCGTTCCTCCCCTTTTCAGATCATATAGGGTAACTTCTTGCCATTGCCATGGCATTTGCAAACTGTCATGGTGCTGGTGGGAGTGTCTTTTAGCACGCGAATGCACCATCATTAGTGTATCACCAGCAGTGAGGACAGCCAGAGGTCACTTTCGCTGCTCTCTTGGTTTTGGCAGGTTTTGGCCGGCTGCTTTACCGCATCCTGTTTTATCAGCAGGGTCCTTGTGACCTGTGCCTTGTGCTGACCTCGTAGCTCACCCTGTGAGTAAGGACACCTCACCTCCTGGGAGTCCAGCCCAGGGGGTCCCAGCCTCATTTTGCCCAGCTCTTATTTGAGATGGAGCCGCTCTGACACTTTTGCCGCTGCCCCTGATGCCCCTTCCTCAGTTTCTTCCCCTGGCAGTGCCCCCACTGTGCATATTGTGGGGTCCCGTCACCTGGGCAGGATTCCTCTTAAAACACCCAGACTGATGTTCCCACTGTGGGTTCTGGTGCATGGGCCATGGAGCCAGCCCCAGGCTCACCCGCCACAGTGCAGCCAGGCACTGTAGCAGGTGTCCAGGCTATACCTAGCACCTGGACCGGGCTCTCGGGGGACTGAACAGAAGCACTGGGCCTGGCCTGAGGAGGATGCGCTCCCAACGCCTCTCCCTTGGTGGCTTTGGGAATTACAGCACAGCTTTCTCCTAAGGAGTCTTCCCCAACTCCTTTCTCCAACACTTCTCTCTTCTCAGTGTGGCTCAGTGGCTAAACAAAAATCTGTTCCTCTACTCACAACACTCCTGACGCCAAATGTGTAGATTTTCTATGGCAAGCAATTTTCTGTTTCTCTGCAGACACCAACTGGGTGTCCTACAATTTAATTCAATTCTGGCACTACCTGGAGTTAGCTCAGATCCCACAGGTAAAAGGCCCAGCCCCACAAAACCACCTTCCCACCTTAGACGCCAGGCGCAAATAGTGGGTCCTCAGATTACCACACTTTTGTCCCACTTGGCTACAAATTGGGGTTTCCATGACAGCCTCTTCGGGTTCCATAATTTGCTATGATGGCTCACAGAACTCAGGGAAACACTTTACTTGGGTTTACCAGTTTATTATCACACAAATGCACAGCCAGATGAAGAGGGGCGCAGGGCACAGTCTGGAAGGGTCCTGAGCGTAGAAGCTTTGATCTCCGTGGAGTCGCCCCTCTCCCAGTACATGCATGCATTGGTTCACAACCTGGACCCTCACTGAGCCCTGTCATTTTAGGGCTTTATGGTGCTTCTATAAGTAGATATGTAGGCATGATTGATTCACTTATTGGCCATTGGTAATTTGAACTCAATCTCTAGCCCCTTTCCCTTCCCCACAGGCGAGAGGAGGGCAGAAAGTTCCAACCTTCTAACCACAGGGTTGGTGCCTCCGACATCCAATGTCCATCCTCATTAGCATTCACTCAGGTGGGCTGCAGGGGCTTGTGAGGAATAAGAAAGATGCCTCAGCTCAGTGGCTCTGGAATTCAAAGGGTTTTTTTGTTGTTGTTATTGTTCTCTGTGCCAGGAACTAGGGAGGAAGACCAAGTATCTGTTATTCCCCAGGGTCATTGTCGCCGGTTCTTGGCCACTGTGGTCTTATCTTGACTCCCTTTGGAAATGCAGCATCTGTAAGCCTCAGGCCATGGCCAAAACTGAGACAGAAGTTCCTTTTACTATCCTGCTACTTTAATAGCTTTGTCGTTTTGACTTTACCTGAGCGGGAAAGTGTAAGTTACAAGCATCAGTTCTGAGTCTCACGTCAGCTCTGGGGCCTCCTGGCTGCTGGACATCCTCCTCAGTGGTCAAATGGGATAAAAGGAAGGATCTGCTCATGGGGTGTGGAATAGGAGTAAATGAGAGAATGTGCACAGAGCCCTCTGAACAGCACCTGGTTCGCCGTAAGCATTCTGTTGATGTTGGCTGGTGTGTGGTTATTCACCTAGGGAAGGAAGTACTTTTATTAACTGGCCCTTCATAGCTCTAGTTACTATTCTGTGTGTTTAGCCACTCTTGGGAGGGAAAAGCAGTCACTACCTTGCCTTTCAAAGTTCAAAATCTTCCAAAGGGTTAGGTATTTTTTTTGTCGCTTGCTTGCTTTTGCCATTTTCCATCAACTCTATTCAGGTATAACTTAAATAAAATAGATGAATGTTAAGCAGACACTTCAGTGAGTATCTTGTAACCACCCAGGGAATCAAGTTGTAGACCAAGAGTCAGCAAACATCAAACTATGACCCACAGGAAAAATCTGGCCCGTCACTTGTTTTTGTAAATAAAGTTTTACTGAAACCCAGCCATGCTCATTTATTTACCTGTGATCTCTAGCTAGTTTCACTCTACAAAAGCTGCGTTGAGAAGTTGTTGCAGAGACCACCTACATAGCCTAAACAATGTACTCTTTGGCCCTTTTTAGAAAATATCTGCTAACCATTGCTTATCGACCATTTCCATTATCCCTGGAAGTTCCCATGGAAGTCTTTAATTTTTGCTGATGAGCTTAACACTGCCTTCCCTCTGGCAGAATTGTTGGTGTTGAATGGTTCGGATCCAGTGGCTGAAGTTGCCATTCGACAACTCAGTGAATCTTCAAAGCTGAAACTCAAGTCGCCACGGAAGAAAAGCACTATTATCATATCAGGGATCTCCAAGGTACCATGGTGGTGGCTGGGGAGGTGTTTGTATCTGTCAGTGACCTGCTGCTCCTCTGCCCTTTGAAGAAGTTAGCCCAAGCGCTTGGTTCACATCCAGAGAGTTCCATTTACAAATGTCAAATTATGTTCCTCACCCCACAAAGGAGTCACGCGTGGTATTGTGTTTACGCAGTTTATCCCATTCACCAAGGACATGGGAGAGTTTCTAATCAGTGACGCTTTACACACTGAGAGGTTGGCAAATCATTTCAAGAAAAATTACTGAAAGAGAGGAACATGACGTAAGACTCCTCTTTGGTGCAGAACCTCTACTCTCGTCACCACCCAGTCATGGAGAACTTACACTTTCCATGTGACACGTTTCCAAAGCCTTTTGCTTTTTTGCAGTGAATGTTTATTCCTTTTGTAATCAGAGAGAAATGAAGATTGTAGTGTCCCCCATGGACATTGCACTCCCTTTCTTCCCCTTCTCCCGCTCTGGGACGTCTGCTCAGAGCAGGTGTGGTTCAGGCTGCGGAGAGGCCAACCCCTCAGGCGAAGGGCCATGTTACAGATCCTTACTCTCTTTATTACATTTTTTAATTTGATTTTTAAATTTTTATCTATTTATTTATTTTGAGACCAGCTAATTCGTTATGAGACTGGCTAAATTTTGTATTTTTGGTAGAGACGGGGTTTCACCACATTGCTCAGGCTGGTCTTGAACTCCTGGACTCAAGTGATCCATCTACCTTGGCCTTCCAAAGTGTTGGGATTACGGGTGTGAGCCACTGCTCCCGGCCCTTACTCTTTTTTGACATTTCCAAGTGAACAGGTTGAGGGAGAGTTGGGAGATTTTGATTTGGTGTGGGAAGGGGATGAGGAAGAATTGTGGACGAAAGAGTGGGAGGGTGGGCCAGAGGGCACGCAGAACGTGGATTCCTCAGTGACTGGAAGACAGGCCAGAACAGGACCTCGGAGGTGCCAGAGATGAGTCATCAGCCTTGCCATTGTACCCAGAGGGTGGCCTTGCCCACGTCCCAGAGGCAGGCAGGTGGTGGTTCTGGGGCTTCCTGACCCCTCTAGAGCCCCTCAGCAGGAGATCCATGACCTCCCTGGAAGTCTGGGGCCCGGTAGTTGGGTTTTCTTCAGTCTTGGGTGAATGAATGAGCAAAATAAGGACAAGACCCGTGGAAATCTCCCATATACTTTTTCCAAGATCGTATTTAAAGCTCACGAGGAACTCCTGGATCTTAGTATTTAATGTTCTGAATCCACTGCAGTGATTATTCATATTGGTGCTCAGATTATCTAATCTTTTTATTATTATTATTATCATTATTATTTGAGACGGAGTCTCGCTCTGTTGCCCAGGCTGGAGTGCAGTGGCGCAATCTCAGCTCACTGCAAGCTCCACCTCCTGGGTTCACGCCATTCTCCTGCCCCAGCCTCCCGAGTAGCTGGGACTACAGGTGACCACCACCACGCCCGGCTAATTTTTTGTATTTATTTTAGTAGAGATGGGGAAATTATCTAATCTTGAGTCAGTGGGCTCTTCCACAGGCCAGCACTTAAGTCTGAACTGCACATTATCCCTAAGCAAACGCCTGTGTCACTGCCACCCACACCAAGGACAGCATGACTGGCCCTCAGGGAGCCCCCGTGCCCTCCTTCCCAAACTTTCCCCCTCCAAGGAAGCGCTATCCCGACTCTCAGAGGTTAATTTAGTGCTTAAATATTTTTACACAAAATATAATCTTTAAGAGGCTGCGCCAGTGAATTTCTGCTTGCAGGTAACATAAACGTGTGGAGGAACAAAGACAACTAAACCCGAAACACCCACAGCCACTTCCTTTGTGCTATCATGGACTCTGAAGGACGGGCTCTCTTGCATCTCATTTCTGCGGCTTGTCACAAATGCTCCCACCGCTAGGCCCATCTGCGGGAGGAAGGGGGTTAACCTCTGAGCCCCGGGGGCCACCTCCCAGCTGCCTAGGGACCCTGAGCCCCGGCTGTAAGGGAGACCTTTTTTAGCCCAAGCATGAGCAACAGCCGTGATGTATGAGCACCTTCTCCGAGGCCTGCTACTGCATCTTCTGAGACTTTGAAATCAACTGTTAGAATGTTTTGGAGAGTGCTTTTCAGGTCTTTTCGAACCCTCTCTTCCTTTCACGTAACCCTTGTCATCTTCCCCACCGCCCCTGACAGACCTCACTATCTCAGGACCACGATGCTGCCCTGATGCAGGGCTACATGGCCTCTGTGGACAGCACCCACCAGGAGGATGCCCCATCCCATCCGGAGGTGGCCGCAGCCTCTGCCCTACCGGAGGAAGCTGAGTCAGCCCAGGCATCCCTTGCCCCCAAGCCCCAGGAGGATGAGCTAGACTCCTGGGACTTGGAGAAGGAGCCCCAGGCCGTGGCATGGAGCAGCCAGGCCCTGCTGGACCCCGACGGTGATGAGCTATCAGAGAGCTCCGTGAGTGTCTCGGAGCCGGGCGCTGCCAAAAAGCATAAAGGTACCTGCTCCCGAGCCCCCAACCCCAGGCCCCCCACTTGGAGGCTTTGTGCTCATGCTGGCTTCCAAGCTGAAGTCGTCTGCTTTCGTTCCCTTTGTCCCCTACAAGCTCCCTCTGGACCTCACCCCCTGCCCCTCCAGAAACGCCCTGTGCTGACTGTTTGAACCCATGGGGGGCATCTGCAGGTCCTTCTGTGTGAGGGTTGGCGTCATCTCTGCATTTGGGGCCAGTGTGTGTCCATGCATAGAGGCCCCTTCCTCAGTCCAGGCTTGCTCCACCTGGCTTCCCGAGGGGTTACCAAGAGCCCTACACGATGATGGGCCACAGAGACTCAGAGCAAAGCCAGGCAGAGCCTGGGGCTCCTTCCACTGCCGATACGGGCATCTTTGCTCCTTTATGCCTCTCAGAGTCTCCCTGCACCTCCAACAAAACCAGACCTCACCACCTGACCCGAGGAGGCTCTATGGGGAGAGGAGCTCCTGGGAATAATGAATTGATTAACTTAATATGTGGGTGGCGAGGAGGTGATCGTTTCATTAGTACTGATTGTTTCCGTCAGCCCTGAGTTTCAGTGCTTTAAAACTATAAATTCCTTAGGCGTGTGCAGATTTGCCGAGACAGTGCCTTGGCATGAGTAACCTGAATGTATTTGCTAAGGGCATGTAGTCTAGGGGCTTGGGGTCGGTTCCAGATGTGAGACTCACCGAGCCTCAGCATCCTCCTCCATAAGATGAGGAGCATGGCCGCTGCCTGTGCCCACCTGACTCCACCATTTGGGGGACAAAAGGACATCTCGGTGCAGAAGACAGGACTGGGGGCAAGGCAGGCCAAGCTGTGAGCTCAGGTGAAACTCAGCATCAACTCCTGGCTCTGGCTCTTGTGTGGGGCTCCAAGGCTTTCAGCAGAAATCTCAGGATGTCCTAAGACTGTCTGTGTCGGGAAATTGCAGGGGCTCCTTGGGGGAGCTTTGTTAAGCGCTGCCGTCGCTGCCTCTTGTCCTCTGTTCTTGATGCCATAGACCAGTGATTCTCAAGCCCAGCACTTTTTCCCCCAGGGAATATGGCAGTGCTGGAGACACTTTAGTTGTCACAGCTGGGAGTCTGGGGTGCAACCGGCATCTAGTGAATAGAGGCCAGGGATGCCATTCAGTGCCCTGCCGTGCACAGGACACGCCCCCACAAGGCAGCCTCACAGTGCAGCACGCTCTGGTCCCAAATGTCCCTGGTGCCAAAGCTGACAGCCTGTCGTGGGCTGGACTGTCCTTAAGTCTGTCCTCATCCCCTCTCTCCCTGTCTTTGCTTCGTGTCCCTCAGCGATGGCATGGTGGCCGCCCCCTCCTATGCCCCCGTCCTTACCAGTGCAGAGTCGGGATAGGTGCTGGGGGGAAATGGAAAGTTAGAAGAGGAAAGGGAGAAGGAGGAAATTCCTGGATAAGATTTCAGACCCCTTGGATCTGTTTGCCCACTGCCTGGCCTTGGGGCGCTTTATGCGCGGACCCCCCTCCACAGAGCTCCTGAGGGCTGTAAGCTGCACACTGACCTCTGCGGTCCTGTGCTCCTGTTAAGAGGCCTTGGCTTGGGTTACGTCAAAGGTGACCTGGTCACCTGACACACACCTGTGGCCTATTCTTTGTCTTGGAGACGGTGAGTGCTGGGTGAGGCGGGACAAACATGGGCGCATGGTGGGGTAGCTGTTCCTCTCCCTTCCCTAACTCAATGACCCGTTTCCTCTTGTCCTGGCAGAACCCAACCCCCCGTCCGCCCTCCTCATTCGTTCTGAAATGCCAAGCCTCGCTCACCCTGTTCATGCAAAGATCTGTGTTCCTCCATCCGGTCCCTCCTGCTTCTCTGTCTGGTTTCCCTTCGGGAGAGTCTTTCCCTGGGTTTCCATCCTTGCTGTGCCACCCACCCTGCTCCTCTCCCTTCACGGGTCAGGTGGATGAGGGGCCACCCTTTGGGGACTGGGTGTCGGGCAGGTGTGCTGGGGGCTGGTGCTGGCCACCTACAGCACAGGCTCAGAACTCCCCGGAGGCTCGGCAGTTGGGAATGCAGCAGAGAGGCTCAGCCGTGCCGTGCGTTTCACTCCTGTGGCCCTACCGCGTTGACCCCAGGGTTTTGAACAGGACATATTTGGCAGCAGTTTTAAATGTTTCCTTCCAGTGTTTTTAAAGAGACTTGTAATTAGCATCTCTGTGAGATGTTGTCACAATCTGACACGATTCTGTGTTATGGGTGCCAAGTCATTTTCATTTTTTGACCAAACATTTTTCAAAACTGGTGATAGAGGGTGTCGTTTTTAAAAACTAAAGCTTGTTTTTTTTGTTTTTTGTTTTTTTTTTTTGGTTTAAGAACTACCTGTATCTTCTGTCCTGCTAAGGAGTCTATATTAGGTTTCTGAGAGTGCCTGTGTATTTAGAACCCTCCTGAGGTTCTGCTGGTTGGAAACCAGCCCACACAGGAAATGTATTCCCCAAATTTTGGTTTACTTTTAGTTTAAAAAAAGATCAATGAAGTTGGCCACCGTTGTAGATAGATTCAGCACCACTGAACTGTGTAGGTAGAAATGGTTAAGAAGGTATATTATGGGTGTGTTACCACAAGTAAGAACAAAAGTTTCAAGGGAGGTTTTGGGAAAAAAACTTTAACAGTAAGGAACCTTGCCAAATATCCTGCACAGCGGCGTCCCGTGTGCGTGTGGTGTCTGTAGATGGCTCAGAACCCTTACCCACGTCCACTCTGATGTTGCTCTTGCATAATTCTTTCTGCTTCTTACTTCTCTTCATCTCATGCTCATTCCCTTTAACTTAAGAGGATCACTATGCCAACCAGAATTAATTGCCTGCACAGTAAGTTATTTTTGTCTTATTTTTTTCAATTACACGTAGCCATCCTAGGAGTGCAGCCTGTAGCTCAGCAGCCAGCCGACCTGCCTGCCTCGTGTTCCCTCCCATCTCCGCCTTTCCCCTCCTAGGTTGCTAGTTCCCCGTGTTCCTCCTGAAACTGCTCTGGCTGAGGTTGTACAGTGCCTATCGGGTGAGGGTGCTCGCTCTGGTACCTGATGTGACCGGGCGACCTCTCTGTGACACCCACAGGAAGAGGCTGATTCCCTTTTTCGTCCTCCAGAGCTAAAAAGTAGTCACTTCTATCCATGGACCATCTGTTGTTCCAGTTGAAATCTGATGCTGTTCTTGGGAAGCCAAAGACAATTTTTTTTTTTCTTCTGGTCATTGTTTTTCCCTTCTGCTGGGTTTTAAGACAGATCCTTCAATTAACTATATCTGTTAGACTCTGTAAGAGACAAATAGGAATAAATTTGGAAATATTTATGACATTAGAGCTATAATTTAGATGATGTTTAAATTCTTTCATGTATTTGTTTATACTTCAGCCTTCTTGTGATTTGTTTTTTAAACTTTGTTAGAACCAGGGAAGGACTTTTACTCTTCTCCCTGTCTCCCATTTAAAATCTTGGTTACTTGCCTCAAATTTCACATAACCCCCCCCCCCAGATTATCTTCAGGAATCTTGAAGCTTGTGGGTGAGGTCTAAATCTTGCTTCTTGCTGTTGGCGTAGAGAAGGTAGCCTAGAGTCAAGTAGTCAGGCTTCCTGAAATCAACATGGCACTGGCTATTCTTGCCTGTGGCGTGAACTTCACTATCAGCAAAGGGCAACAGTTTCTGCAGGCTCAAAGTCAAGCAGATGATGTGCTTGGTCCAGATCATCCAGATGGTCTGATTATCCAGACCATCAGTTCCTGGATCAGTCAGGGTCCTCCAGAGCAGCAGAACCCATAGGTTACATATTTAAGGAACTGACTCATGAGATTGACAGGTCTGAAATCTGCAGGGCAGGCGGCAGGCCACAGACCCCGGCAAGAGCTGATGCTTTAGTCTTGAGGCAGAATTTCTTCCTCCCTGGAAAACCAGTGTTTGCGCTTAGGGCCTTCAGCTGATTGGACGAGGCCTACCCACATTCTCCAGGATACTCTCCTTTCCTTAAAGTCCACTGGCTGGGGTTGTTAACCACATCTACACAATGCCTTCCCAGCCGCATCTCAGTTCATGTTCTGTTGAATCTCTGGGTGCTGCGGCCAGGTTGACACAGCGACACCTCACAGGCTTGCTTATCGAGGTGGGCAGACTGGTACATTCCATACGGGGTTACTGCCCAATAGACAAGAGCGTGCTCCAGTCTCAGCCCCGTCCCTCGCAACCACCGTGGGGCGGCTATTTAGTGTGCACTGGCAAATCCGGGGCCGTGTTCTCCCTGCATCGTTTACCCGAAAGGTGACAGTGAACAATCTGCTTCCAAGTCGAGACAGGCTTTCCCATTGCTATGGAGAAAGGGAATGGAATGGCCTCCGTCCGTGTGGTGGTCCTTCATGGCTGACGATGAGTCTGCCTGAGATGAGTCTGCGTGGCTGGAATCCTCTCCCGCCCCCTGCATGCCTCTCTGGAGATGCAACTCGTTCTGGGAATCCTGCCCAAGTCCTTGCTGGATTAGGGGGCTTTGCTCCGTGAGACCCCAAGGGCTTTGATGTATCCACACTCTCCGGAGTCTCCTCCCCAGGGGCCACAGACTTGCCCATTTTTCCAGACACCTGGCTGGCCACTTCTCAGATGCCGTCCTTAGCAGCACGGAAGAGCAGGGCCTGGGAACATGAACTTCAGAGCCAGAAAGCCCAGTGTTACACACCCGCCCCATTAGTGTGCGACCCAAAGACAGCCACCTCTCCAAACCTTAGCATCCTCATGTGTCCCTACAGAGTCTAGCAGACATAAATAGCTAATTAAGGAATCTATCTTAAAATCCCATAGGTAGGAAAACAGTGACCAAAAGCAACCCTAAAAATGGTAGGGATCAGGCCTCCTTCCTCAGAGGCGGCTGGGGGATATCATTGAGGGTCCAGTCTACAGAACTGCAAACCTCAGTCCCTACCCGCACATGACCATCCCCTGTATGAGAAGTTGATGCCATCCCCCTAGAAGCTGTGACAAATTATCAGGTTAGGGGAAAGTGCAAGTCACACAAACGATTTCAGGAAGATTTGCACATGGGCACATATGACCATAATCTGGTTTCTGGCATTGATGTTGAACTATGAAATTCAACAAAACAGGCCAGGAGCGGTGGCTCACACCTGTAATCCCAGCACTTTGGGAGGCCAAGGCGGGTGGATCATGAGGTCAGGAGTTCGAGACCAGCCTGGCCAACATGGAGAAACCCCGTCTCTAGTAAAAATACAAACTTAGCCGGGCGTGGTGGCTCGCACCTGTAATCCCAGCTACTCGGGAGGCTGAGGCAGAAGAGTCACTTGAGCTTGGGAGGTGGAGGTTGCAGTGAGCTGAGATCACGCCACTGCACTCCAGCCTGGGCAACAGAGCGAGACTCCGTCTCAAGAAAAAGAAATTTAACAAAACAGCAGACATGCTCTGGAGAGCGTGAGTGAAGATGGAATAACAGAAAATAACCTTGTTACCAGCCCCTCGGGGTGGGGTGTGGCCCATGGAAGAGGCGTAGGGCTCCCTGGGGCGGGGATCTGCTGCCAAAACAAGTTAGTCCCTCAGGGTCCGGACAGACAACGGACTGGAGCCAGTAGTGAGGTTAAAACAAACACGCCGTGCCAATCTTTCTTGTCTACCATCTTTTTACATGCAGGCTGCAATCCTTGCTATTTCATCTTAATATGCCAAGAATTAGAATTTTAAGGAGTTTTTATTTTTATTATTTTATTTTATTTTATTTAGAGACAGGGTCTTGTTCTGTCACCCAGACTGGAGTGCAGTGGCAAGATCATAGCTCATTGCAGTCTCAAATTCTTGTGCTCAAGTAAAACACCTGCCTCAGCCTCCCAGGTTTAGGCACTTGTAGTTCGATTTCCCTTGCATAACTTAAAGTAACTGCTTGAAAATGTGCATATCCCATTTTATTTTTGTTTTTTTTAAAGTTTAATTTTTTTATTTTTATTTTTTAAATGGAGATGGGGTCTTGTTATGTCGCCTAGGCTAGTCTCCAATTTCCTGGGCTCAGGGGATTCTCCAAACCTCAGACTCCAAAAGTGCTGGGATTACAGGGCTGAGCCACCGCGCCCGGCTCCTATTCCTGTTCTGAGGTCTTTTGAACACAGCCGTGCCTTGCCTGTCTGCACACCCCACTTCCCTCTTAACCTGGGCACACCGCGCGTCTCTGGCGTGGCGTGGGGCCCTGCGGGTGGGCTGCATCAGCTTCTCCCCACACAGCCCTGTGGTCTGCAGGCCCCCAGAGTGAAGCGTGAAGGAGCATGAGCAGCGGCACACAGGAGAGCAGGTACGGTGCCCGTGTCCTTGGCCCTGGCCCTGTCCCTGCGTTGTCCACTGTGGCCTCCAGGTGCTCTAAGCACTAGTGGCATTTTGGCCAGACCTGGGCTAGCAGTGGGCAACCCCAGCTGCATGTTTGAAAGACCTGGGATCTTTTGAAAAATGCTCATGCCCGGTGTCCCCAGACCCCATCGTGCCAGATTCTCCAGGAAGGGCCTGCACGCCTGTAGTCCTTAGAGCCCGGCTGATTCGAGGGCTTGGGGCTGAGGACACTGCTCCACTGTCCTCTCCGCTCCCCCACTCCTCCAGGTGTCTGCCTGGGTTCTGAGGACTGAACAGGAAGACATGGCGGGCGTTCCTGGATCCTTAAGCCAAATGTACCCCCTCTCCTCCCAGGGCTGTATCAAAGTACCACAAACTGGGTGTTTTCAACACCAGGAGCACCGATTCTCTCCCTGTTCTGGAGGCTGGAAGTCTGAGCTGCTGGTGCTAGCAGGGCCACCCCTTCTGAGGCCCTGTGGGAAAGCCTGCTCCCGCCTCTCCAGCTCCTGACAGCTGCTGACAACCTTTGGCGCTCCTTGGCTTGTAGAAGCATCGCCCTGTGCCCCGCTTTCATCTTCCTGTGGCGTCCTTCCTGTGACCCTTCACAATGTCTTCCCCTGTGTGTCTGTCTCTGTTTCTGAGTTCCCCCTTTTGATAAGGACAGCAGGCATATTGGATCACGGGCCACCCTGATGATCTAATTTTAAATTGATGACTTCTGCCAAGACCCCGTCTCCAAATAAGGTCACATTCTGTGAAGTACTGGGGGTTAGGACTGTAACATATGAATTTGGGTGGGGGTGGGGGAGCCAAGTTCAGCCCATCACAGTGTCCCTGCTCATACCTCAGGCCTGGCTCCAGACCCCAGGCCAGCTTCAGTGCAGGGATGCCTATGAAATGGACTTTGGAGATGGAGCAGGAAGGAACCTCTCACTGCTGGGGGTTCTGAGACCGTGGGTCTGTGGTTGACCCGGGGGATGGGTTGGTGTTCCTCCTCCTAGGCCCCCATTCCCCCTGGGAAGTGAAGGGGGTGATGTTGGAGCAGTCCAGGTGAAGCTGTTGGATCCACCCTTTCCTCTCCCCCGTTCCACCTGAGAGCCCATGTCCATAGGCCCTTCAGGGCCTCCAAGGTCAGCCTAAAGCAGAGCTTCAAGGCAGGTGCCTACAGATCAGAAATACCATGAGGGTCCCCCTCATCCCCCAACCTCAGGTCACCTGGTGGTCTCAGAGCCCCCTGACAGCTGGGGGTTCCTCTGCCTGGGAGCCCCTATCACCATGCCCCGGGCATTTCCCCAGCAGGTGCCCTCTGATGCAAAGGCAGTTAGCCACATTGGCACCACTGCATCTGCCCCACTGGGCAAACTCCAAAGCCATGTCCAGTTGGGGGTCATTATCCAGCCGTCAGAACACTCCCTACTGATGGCTGGTTTTTCACGACGTGCTGCATTTTTCAGGGACGTGAATCACTCCAGGAACTGACACTGATGTCCCACAGGTGTACCATTAGGCCTGCGGACAACGGGGACATCATTTACACGTTGATACTATTTACTCTCCTTTTTCATTCCTTTTCCAGCAGTCCCTGAAACCCCTGCACACAGGCTCCTAACTTTAGATCACTGTAAAAAAATGTCCAAATGATACATCAGAAGAAGTGATTTGGTTGTATTAAGAGAGTCAAGTTTTTTAAAAATTATGGCCGCTTTGATCAAATTAAATTCAGTCCATTGCGGCCCTTCATCTTCTCAGTTTCTGTCCTGTATGTAACCTGGGCAGAGCAGATGGGACACAGTAGTTCGTGCTTAAAGTCAGGCTCAGGGGCACACGCTTCTTTCCCCATAGCAGGCTTTGATTATACAAAGATTCATAGGCAGGTCTAGGTCAGGTTTCTCCGACTGCCCTCAGATGCCACAATTGTTGGTGTGCATTTCATTTAGAAGAGGGAATTGATATTCTTCATCCCCTTCTTTAACCTCCTCAACGTGAGTGGCGATTTGCATATGTCATGGCTATTGAGATGTTTATTGGATATGCCTATCACAAAGGGAATAAATTATCACATTAAGAATAAAGCTCCTCTTCATGATGATCAGACCTGTCTTCTTTCAAAGTCATTACCACCTACATGCAAGTGGTAATGAATTTCACAGGCTGGACTGAAATGCTTACTCCCTCAACCTTGCCAGCCTTGGTTAATAAGATGTTAAACTAATTTGTGAAAAAGCAAATTAGTGGGCTCTTGCACCCTCTACATTAGCTCATACTTGATCTTTAAGGAATCATTGCTGTTGAAATTATTGTTGCTGCTGCTGCTGCTAATTTTTTTCTATTCCATATTCTACTACTTGATGGATAGCTATATCCAGATAAATATCTGTATATAGAGATCTGTATCTATCTGTAAACAGATAGATCAAACGACACAAAATTGAGGTTTTGTAGGCCAAATATGCCCAAGTGACAAACTTCAGATGGCATGGCCTAATAGATATGATAGGATCTGGAATTATTTTTTAATAAAATCTTATTCCCAAAAAAGCAACTATTATTTAACATTCCTAAGAAAGTGAATACCATTGTTCTCAGGGTCTTAATTGGGTTTTATGAGTGTAATGATCCTTTCTGGGGCACAGTACTTCTTTGCCCCTACACCTTTCTTAATGAGGGGAAGTGGGTGGCACAGAAGGGACCCAGGTGTCCTTGGTGTCCCAACCGAGGCAACAGCTGTCTGCCTCCATTTGGTCTGATAGAAAATCAGGGATATAAGCCAGGTGTGATGACTCATGCCTGTAATCCCAGCTCCCAGCGCTTTGGGAGGCTGAGGGTCGTGAATCACCTGAGGTCTAACCAACATGGTGAAACCGTCTCTACTAGAAATACAAAAAATTAGCTAGGCGTGGTGGTGCGCACCTGTAATCCCAGCCATTTGGGAGGCTGAGGCAGGAGAATCGCTTGAACCTGGAGGTAGAGGTTGCAGTGAGCCAAGATCGCACACACCATTGCACTCCAGCCTGGGTGACAGACAGCAAGACTCCATCCCCAAAAAACATCAGGAATATAAATACCATCCTTGGAAAGGGATACCAAGCGATAGTCCAGGCTTACTGCTTCTACTGTTATAATCTCCTTTCCATTTCATCTTGAAAAATCTCGTTTTGTACAAGCCAGATTCCAGTTGTTTTTTTCTCATGCAGATAGTGACAGCACATTGAAGTAGTAAACCTGCCCTTTGTTAGAGGCATTTGAGCCTCCTTTTCCCTTTGTCCCATTGGAGCAGTCATTCAGCCCCTCATTCCCCGCCCACTTGACCAGCCCCTGTGCTTCCCTCTTCCAGGAGGAATTCTAAGGAAAGGGGCAAAGCTGTTCTTCCGCCGGCGGCATCAACAGAAAGACCCGGGCATGAGTCAGTCACACAATGACCTTGTGTTCCTGGAGCAGCCAGAGGGTTCCCGGAGGAAAGGCGTCACCCTCACCAGGATCCTGAACAAGAAGCTGCTCTCCAGGCACAGAAACAAGAACACCATGAACGGTGCCCCCGTGGAGCCCTGCACATAGGGCCTGAGGTCATCACCTCCAAGCCAGAAGACGTGCATCCGCGTTAACTACCCTCACCAGGACGCAGCCAGTGTGCCCGCCTGATGTCCAGATGCCCCGCTTGTCTTGCTGGGTTTCTTCCAACCATCTAGTCTTTTAAAGGGAAAACAAAATCTGAGTCTCCAGCCAGGAGGTTCCCTCAAGAGAGGATAAAAAGCCCAACTCGCCACCAGATGCCAAATGAGACTTGACAGCCGCAGAGCATGGGCTGTGCTCAAAGCTAAGAGTTAGGGTTCAATATTAGAAGGAGATTAACATTATAAGTGAAATAATGTACTCTAATGGATTGTGGAGGGCAGGTGTGAGGGACTCAGTTTACCTATTCTACACTAACAAGTATTTTTGGTCCATGCCTGGACCATGTCACAAAAAGGAGGTGCCCCCCTGTGCTGTCACTGTGAATGGAAAGGGTGGGTCACCTCTCCTCATCTGCTGCTTGGAATAAAAAATGCAGCTGGCCCTGAGTACAGGGAAGTGGAACATAGACAGGATGTGGATAAATAAATTTTGGTAGGAATGGAGACGCTATGACAGATGTAGGAAGTCATCTACCTTTGATATTAGCCATAGAACTTGAACACTAACTATATCCTATGCATAGTTTGCAGAACACTTTTCTAAGTTTACTTTGAGCCTACTTGCAAGTGGAAGATACATATATTCTCACATGGTTTTTACATTTTTCTCTATCGTGTTAAAAGCTCTAATAATACTAGTGGAGAAGTTGACATCCAAGTTTTTTTTCTCCCGCCTGTCATACTTGCTAAACGAGCGCAGCAGGCCTGTCGGATGAAGTCAGGAGCCATACGTGACCGCTCGTACAAAACGGTAACCAAACACATACATGGATTTTGCCAAATGCTTCCAGTAGCCAAAACAAAGTCCTTTTAGGGCAGTGGAGGAAATTATTTTGTGTCTCAGGTGTCAGTCTTAGGAATGGAAGTTTAATAACAAATGGGCCAAACTTGCAGGAAATTCTTTCTATGAGCACTTCAGAATTTTGCTGTGAACAGTCCTCTTGGACACAGGTTGGGGTGCCCTTGTTTGGGTTTGTTTTGGTGGAAAACGTGATCACCTGGCACACCATTTGAATATCCCTAAGTATCATTCCAGTCGCTTTCCTCATCAGTTGCCTTTCTGTTTCAGTTCATTCACAGATTTCACTTTGGTCTGCCCTGAATGTGCCACTTCCCGTAGACATGCTGGTTAAAGAACAGTCATCATTGGGGTGAAGTGTTTTTGACAGTTTAATATGATTCACTTTTCTCCAAAGAGATGTAAAAGGCCATTATGAAAGCTTGACTTCTGTCATGGAGATGGAAATGGGCGAGATTCCTTCCGTAGGTTCTTTTGTTAATCCTTAAACATGAAATATTTTGGGGGTAATAGAGCCACTGGTGAGTAAAAACCTATATAAAAACCAAAATTTTAGGATTTTTTTCTTTTTTAGTGAAAACCTGTATAAAAACCAAAATTATGGAATTTTTTTCTTCTTTTTTAGGGGGAGAGATTAGAAAAGGACATTAGGAATTTCACTTTAGAATGCGCATTACAAATTTCTTAGGTGTTCCAGGAATTATCAAGTGACTTTAAAATGACTTTTTCAACCTGCTTTGTTTTTAAAAATTATATTCCAGTTTTAATCATTGTAAAAAAAGCACCTGGAGTTTCAAAATATGTGAATACTACCAAGTTTCTGTCCCCAAAGTCAGGCATCACTGCTAGTCTTTTGGGACAGATGGGACAGATGTTCACTTGAATGTTTTACTTGAAGTTTTACTGCTCTTGGCCATGTGGTAAAAAGAGCCTGAGACATGTAAGAATTCCCAGAGGATATTATGTGTCAGAATTTCGGACACTGATGCGAAGTTTTTAATTGTTCTTTTTTATTTGATTTTGGAATTCAGGTGTACTCTATTCAAGTGCGAGGAGATCAGAAGTTTTTTTTAATTTTTTTATTTAAAAAATGTTTTTTTCGAGACGGAGTTTCCCTCTGTTGCCCAGGCTGGAGTGCAGTGGCGGCTCACTGCAACCTCTGCCTTCTGGGTTCAAGCGATTCTCCTGCCTCAGCCTCCCAGGTAGCTGGGATTACAGGCGCCAGCCACCACGCCCAGCTAATTTATTTGTATTTAGTAGAGATGGAGTTTCACCACGTTGGTCAGGCTGGTCTCGAACTCCTGACCTCAGGTGATCCACCCACCTCGGCCTCCCAAAGTTCTGGGATTATAGGCATGAACCACCATGCCGGCCCCAGAATTTTGTATTAAGCCTTCTTGCTCTTAAAAAAAAAAAAATAGTTTTTAACTATTCCATTTCCAGATGAATCCCATGAGCACTGCTTACTGTTGAATACCTAGGTCTAGGGCTCTGCTTCCTGTAGACACACTCACGTTGTCTCCATCCAATGGCCTTTTCTGAAGTTACAGAAAACACCAATGTGGGAGGGAGTTTATGAAGCAAAGGCAAAGGAAACACATAGGCTGGCTTCAGGGTAGCACCGTGAGAAACGGCCTGTATTGATACTGTGAATGTTTCTTTCCCAAGCTATTTTGTACAGGTTTTTTTTTTCATGGTGTAGGGTATTTATGATAAAGTAAATGTTGTGAAGGTTAAAGATAAATTAAGATTATCCACCAAATGCTAAAAATACTGACGTGTAAATCACCTTGATCGTCTCACCTCTTCTACGAGCTTTTGCGGCTTGAGGGCTTTTGTTTTTGGCTTTTGTCTGGATGAAAGTTTTGCTGAGTGGTGTTTTAAAAGCGATTCCTCATGAACACTAAGATTAACTGTGTCTGTATCTCTGGAACTGGGTGCTCATGTTGGTTTTAATGAGCTTGCAACCCTTCCCCGTTTGCTTTGTTTAAGGAGGTACCTCTGTTCTTTGTGGAGGAGTGAAATGGAGCTTTCAGTGTGTGTGTGTGGTATGTGTGTCTGCACACAGGTGTGTGTTATTGTAGCAATAACAAAAGTAGCCGTCTTCTTGTTCCTGCTGAAAACTTGCTGTGAGAGTTTTGACAGAGCAATTTATTTTAATCAAGTTCCAAGTCTGGGTTCAAACCCAGCCCCGATCCCTTATGACCGAGGCCCACTCAGTGGCACCTTGGTGCCCATTTAGATTTTTGCTTGGGTTTTACTGGCCACCTCTATAGACAAGAGTTGCAAAGTTGCTTTGAGCAGAGAGGGAAAGATTAATCTACACTGCTGGCCACCGAAGGCCGGTGTTTCCTGGGTAATAATCTCACGGCTCTTGATCTGGAAACTTCAGAGTACAAATTGGTGGACGGTGGAAGTCAGGACATGGATCTCTGTCCGATGGAAAACAGACCTCGGGGCTGGCATCAACCCTGCTGCCAGGCCCTCTCCCCACTGCCCCAAACCGGCCCAGACACGATGACCAAAGCAGCCTGCACAGGGCAAGGCCCCTGCGGAATCCTGCAGAGCAAACTCAGGTTACCTTGGGTCCATGACTGTTTGCGTTGGAAACACAGTACACTGCCCCGTTCTCTCAGCAGCTGGGCAGTAGCGCACCATTCATCATTGAGGCTTGTCGTTTACCACTGTTATGTCCAAACTGCATTGTAAAAAGAGAAGAAAACGGCAGGTTTTCCAGGTCTGCGGAAGGGTTTGGCCTGACACTGGAGTGCGGTGATGAACTTACGTGACAATGATTGTATTCCTCGATAGCACTTTAAATGCCGAAGACGGTCCCGCACCAAGCCTGCGCACGGGCTTGGGTGGGTTCCTTTGGAGAAGATGTGGCTGGAACACAAACAATCTTTGAAGAAATAAATGTGCACACAGAACACTACACGCTGAGTTGTTTTTCCTGAGTCCTGTTCTGTCTTAGAAGTCCCAGGGGTCTTCTCTGAGCATCCCTTTCATCAGGTCACTGCAAGTGACCAACCATCACAGCCAATTAACGTAGAAGAAGAGGCAGGCTGGGCGCGGTGGCTCGTGCCTGTAAATCCCAGCACTTTGGGAGGCTGAGGCAAGGGATCACTTGAGGTTGGGAGTTTGAGACCAGCCTGGCCAACATGGTGAAACCCCGTCTCTACTAAAAATACAAAAATTAGTGTTAGTGGTGGTGCATGCCTGTAGTCCCAGCTACTCGGGAGGCTGAGACAGGAGAATAACTTGAACCCAGGAGGCAGAGGTTGTAGTGAGCCAAGATCGTGCCGTCACATCACTGCACTCCAGCCTGGGCAACAGAGCAAGACTCCGTCTCAAAATAAATAAATAAATGAAAATTTTAAAATAAAAGTAAAAGAAGAGGTGGACATTGCCTTGCGCTCGCTTAGTCCTTGCTTCGTTCTTTGCAAAGGACTTTCCTAACGTGCTTCTTACATGATTTTAAGCCGTTTAGCGTCCTTTCTAGGCCTGGGGCTAAAATCATTAACTATAGAAAGTATTTCCAGGGGGCCAGGTGGGTGGCTCACACCTGTAATCCCAGCACTTTAAGAGGCCGAGGTGGGAGGATCATCTGAAGTCAGGAGTTCGAGACCAACCTGGCCAATGTGGTGAAACCCCATCTCTACTAAAAATACAAAAACTAGCTGGGCTTGGTGGCACTCACCTGTAATCCCAGCTACTCGGGAGGCTGAGGCAGGAGAATTGCTTGAACCTGGGAGGCGGAGGTTGCAGTGAGCCAAGATTGCACCATTGCACTCCAGCCTGGGCGACAGAGTGAGACTCTGTCTCAAAAGAAAAAAAAAAATTCCAGTGACCCTGGGGTCAGGGTAACTGTGGATTCTACATGTCAGGGACTGTTGGCCTGGACTCCCCCAGCGGCAGAGCCCAGCATGCGGTGGCCTGAGGGTGACACACTTGGGAAGTGCCAACAGAGTGCTAAGGTCCGGCCGAGGGAGTGGAACGGGGGTGAAGCCCACACGAGGGTGTGTGTCAGGTGGTCCACCTGTGAAGGGCAGCTGTGTCCCCACGCCATCCACAGGGACCTTCTGAGGAGCTCTCTTCACCTGGCATCAGGGGACGCGCTCATCCATCCTTGGACTTTACTGTCCATTCCCCACCGCAGTGGGTGGCCCGGGCACATGCAGAGGGGGACGGGGTGACGGGTACCTGGCTCAGCCACAGGTGGAACGGTGTCTGCTCTTGCCTGGGGCTCATGGTGGTTCTGGGATGGAGGCGATGGAGTCGGGTCACAAACGTGTCCTGCGGGCCCCATGCAGGCATCTTGCCTCCTCTGTAGTCATCAGTGCCTGTGGTCTCCCTCAGTCTTCATTCCCCCTGTGGTGCCCAGACAGCAGAGCACGTGGAGAGCTGGTGTCCTGGAGGAAGCTACTGGACAGGCCCAGCCTCCTGCCCCCACACCGCCCACCCCTCCTCTCAGCTGTCCCGCCCACTCACTGATGCTTCCCAGCTGGGTTCCAGGTCGTCCGCTCCATTTCCTGGGCACCGCAAGGTGGTGATGGCAATGCCTCTTGTTTGGAGTTAGAAGTGGTTCAGAACCCAGTGATGGAACTGTTGCTTCCTCTCTGTGGCCAGTGGGACCCACTTTGTGCTGATCCTCCAGGAGGAGGCTGGACGGAGTTGCTGGAGGCCAAGCTTGTCCTAATTTGTCAACTTTCCTAAGCTGATCACCTCCAGGTGAGCCCTGTGTTCTTGCGAATGCGTCTCCACTGCCCAGATTAATTCAACTCAACCACCCTCGGTCATTCTGGGTGCGCATCCTCGTGCCCAGCAGTTCACACTCTTCGAATGGTCTAACCCAACTCAAGCCCTGCCTTCCCCACGAAGGAGCTTCTCTGCAGGCTGTGGAATTGGCGTGCTTACAGCAGCGTGGTTCAGGCCTCCAGCTCTCAGGCTTTGCTGTCCTGCATTGCTCTCATTTCCTATATCCCCCGGGGCTTCGTATAGTCACTGCCCACCTAGCAGAGCAAGGACAAAGGTCAGCTGATGACCCTTACGTGACCACAGACAGCAGGTTTGTTTCTACCCACCTCACACCCCTTCACCCAGGACCCGGTGCTGGTGGCAGAGCAGGACACTGGAGGGGATGACCACATGCTGTTTTGACCTTAGCACCCCTACAAAGCCAGGGTGATGTGTGTATATGTCAATAAAGTTTATTTTTAAAATGCAGATCACTCACCAAAGGGGCTAGACACTAGGATGGCTGACATAGCACAGTGATCCCCCTAGAGAGAAAGCTGCTGAGGCTGGACCCTCCTCCCAGTGATGACCTAGAAACATCAGCTTTCCTCCACTGCCCTTCCCCAGCTCCACACTGCGACGGTCCACAGTGGAAACTACGAGTCACACCCTGCTGTAACAGGCATTCAAAACGAGTTGCCTATGTATTTATAGATCTATATTAACATCATTGATATTTATAAAGTTGGATGTGCAGGTATCTTGGGCACCTTAATAGAAGGGTTATCAGCTGGTGATCATCATTGCCGTACCAGGTGGAGCACTGGACTAAGCCCGGGGGATTTATTTATTTATAGTCTAGCTCGGTAGCAAGCATAGCTTTTATAAAAATAAAAGGCCAGGCACAGTGTGGCTCACGCCTGTAATTCCAGCACTTTAGGAGGCCAAGGCGGGTGGATCACCTGAGGTCAGGAGTTCAAGACTAGCCTGGCCAACATGGTGAAACCCCATCTCTACCAAAAATACAAAAATAAGCCAGGCGTGATGGCGCATGCCTGTAATCCCAGCTACTTGGGAGGCGGAGGCAGGAGAATCGCTTGAACCTGGGAGGCAGAGGTTACAGTGAGCCGAGATCACGCCACTGCACTCCAGCCTGGGCGACAGAGTGAGACTCCGTCTCAAATAAATAAATAAAATAAAGTTAGAGAAAGACTTGAGATCACAACAATAGCTAATAATAATTTCACACTCACCATGTGACAAGAATTTTTTAAATAGTTTTATATGTAGTGCCTCATATATTCTCTGAAACAACTCCATGAGGCATGATCTATTTTAGCTTTACAGGTTAAGAAACTGAGGCACAGAGAGGTTAAGTAACTTGCCCAAGCTGACAGCTGGCTAGACCAGAATTTCAGCGCTGGTTGTTTGCCTGGAGAGCCTCTGCTCACAGCCGCGAGTCTCTGGCTCTGCCTGTGTCAATTGGAGAGATTAAGGACTACGGCGCTCGCTCGCACGCGTGCGCTCTCTCTCTCTCTCTCTATGTGTGTGTGTGTGTGTGTGTGTGTGTGTATATATATTTTTTTTTTTAGAGGTTGTCTCACTCTTGTCATCTAGGCTGGAGTGTAATGGCATGATCTCGGCTCACTGCAACCTCCTCTTCCAGGTTCAAGCGATTCTCCTGCCTCAGCCTCCCGAGTAGCTGGGATTACAGGCGCCCGCCACCACGCCCGGCTAATTTTTGTATTTTTAGTAGAGACGGGATTTCACCACATTGGCCAGGCTGGTCTCAAACTCCTGACCTCAAGTGATCCACTAGCCTTGGCCTCCCAAAGTGCTGGGATTACAGGCGTGAGCCACCGCACCTGGCCAAAAATTTTTAACAATTTTATATATATATAAAAACTGGTGTAGTAGAGTCAGGCATATGATACATTTTATTTGTTGAGTTAAACAAATGTTTAAAAACCACCAAAGATTAGCATGAGGAAAAGGCTGGTCTCCTTCCCTGGAACCAGGATAAATCACTGAGGAAGTCAGAGGCAGGGCCAAGACTAAAATTCAAGTCACACAACAGTACTCTCTGAAAAATCTACATACTCCTATGATAAAGGTCTACTAAATTGTCCCGATATATCATCCCCTAATTTGTGGATATGTAAGCAACTGTGAAACGTGTCTCTAACCTGGTGATTCACTGTGCCATAAGGCCCACTGCCAGTGAATAAGGTCAGCAATTACTCTTCCAGGATAATATCAAAAAATTAAAGTTTTTTGAACTTGAATGCTGCCTGTTTGGGGTGAGAATAACGCGAAGTGAGAGTCGGAATTATTTAGTAGGAATTAACTTATTTGCTGCTGATCAGACTTCCCTCTTTATGAGAAAAATTAGCCAATTTTTTTTTTTAATTAAAAGCTGGAGGTGGCTGGAGAGGTGATTAAGGATGTCTATCATGCTTTGCACAGGAGTAGGTTTGTATTTAAATTATAACAAAACCGGAGCCAAGGAGACATGCTAATTGGAAAAGTACTGATCTGAGGCAGGCAGGCCGTCCACAGGACTGCGGGCGTAGCCCTCAGTGATTAATTACATCTTAATCCCATCTAGTATCCGTTCAGGAAGAAGTAAGTAGTGTTCACAAGGAAATTCACTGACAGCCACGGAAACTCTTGTCTGTTGTTTTTTAAATTTTCAACTCTTTTTTTTTTCCAAACCTATGGAACAACCCATATAGCCTTCACTTACATTCACCAATTTTGCCGTATCTGCTCTCTGTCGGTCTCTGTCGTGTTTGCAGATATCATATTTCACCCTAAATCCTTCAGAACGATTTGCTGAGAACAATGAATGGCACTGGCTATCATACTTTCAATACAATGATCACCCTTGTGAAATTTAACATTGATCCAATACTATTATCCGGTATCACCATTCATGTTCACATTTCCCATTTTCCCCAATAACAACCTTTATAGTTGTTTTTTCTTTTTTTCTGCCCATTATTCAAAGTTGTATATTGCATTAGTTGTTAATAATGAACATTTGACACTTTAAGCAACAACTTTTCTTTTTTTTTAAATTTTGGAGATGAATCTGCCTTAAGAGGTATTATTTCTAGACTGCACTGAAGGATTATAGCGGACACATTGACAATCCTCTCGAAGATGAGATGTCGTTGTGTAAGTGAATTCCAGCCGTGGGCTGTATGTAGTAATAGGAGAAATGGCTTGGGGGATGTTGAAGTCTTTGGTTTACTTTCAGTTATTTGCACTTGCCATGGACCTGTCACTTTTTTTCTGTAAACAACCTTTTATTCACATATGCCGAGGAACATTTCACGTCCTGAGGCCTAGAGAACCAGTCATCTGGCCATTTTTGAACAGTGAGTGATGTCACTGGAGGTGCGTGTGTAGAGGGAATGTCCATTAGCTGTAGTGGTGGTGGTGGGAGTGGGGTTGGGCAGAGACCTGAATACAGAGAAGGTTGTGGAAAACCTGGGAAGTGTCTGATGGAGTACGGAAGGCATTGGGAACAGGCTTGAGGGACAGGAGGCTGGAGGGAGGCGTGAAGTCCCGGGTGGGGACAAGCAGGGAGACGATGGATGCCGGGGATGCTCCAGAAAGGTCTGGGGGGCCATGGGATGGCCTACTGTAGAGCAGCACGGAAGCCACTGTAGAATGCTGGGCCAGGCAGATAAATCAGCCTTCACAGAGCAACTTGCCTAATCTGTCTCCGGCTGCCTGGCGTTGCAGCTTATGTATGTGCCCAGGTGCATCCAACACTTCCCATGGGATGGCACATAGTTATGACTAACCTTTATACATATGCCATTCATACAAGTGAGTCCGTCTCTGGCATCATTCCTGCATGTGGGTCAAAGGCTACGTGCATTTAGAATTTTTATGGATATCCACAAATTATCTGAATGGAAGCTATACTAATTTATTCTCCTACCAGCAAAGGAGAGAGCTTGTTTCTCTAGTCAAAATTATGCTATTAAACTTTTTTTTTTCCTGTTTTTTGAGACAGGGTCTCACTCTGTTGCCCAGGCTGGAGTGCAGTGGCACGATCACAACTCACTGCAGCCTCAAACTGTGGGACTCAAGTGACCCTCCTGCCTCAGCCTCCTGAGTAGCTGAGATTACAGGCACGTGCCACCGAGCCCAGCTAAGTTTTTTAGAGACAGGGTCTGGCTATATTGTCCAGGCGGTATTAAACGTTTAAAAAAATCTTTGCTAATCTAATAAAAATGATCTCACTGCGACTTTGTTTTTTCTGTTATTACAGCGTAGTTGAATAGCTTATATGCTTAAGAACCATTGAATTTCCTACAAACTGTCCATCCATATACTTTGCTCATTTTTCTATATACATATATATTTTTATTGGTTCACAAGAGTTTCACATACATGAGGGAAACGAGCCCTTTTGTGGTATCAATTTAAAATCATTTTCCCTGGGTCATCACTTATCTTTACGAATGGAGGTTTTTGCTAGGCAGCAATGAACAAGTCGCCTCTCTAAATGTGGGCGGCCAGGACTAAGGTGAAAAGTCTGTCCCTTCTCCGTCTCACGTTTTGTGATGGCACACACACTTGGTGGAGGTCAAGAGAGGCGACACAGGCCCCCAGGGAAGAATGGAGAGCCAGGCCCGCGGCTGGCCCCGTGCTCACCCGTCGCGTGGCGGAGCCCGCCCGGCCAGACTCCCTTACCGGCCCCTCGCGGGCACACAGCTCGTGTCCCAGGGCCCCGCCGGCCAAATCCAGAGGTCACCGTGAATGGGGGCAAGTCCCAGGCCTGTTCTAGAGAAACACTCTACCCATCCACCGCCACCACTCCCCAACCCCGCAAGAAACGCGTCCGGGGAGAGGTGGAGGGAACTGCCTGCGAGCGTGGGCGGCGGGGCCGTGCCAAGTGGGAGGGGGCCGCGCGCGGAATTCCCTCCGGCCAGCCCCGCCCCGCGCGCGCCCGCTGCCCAGTCCACGCAGCCCGCGCCCCGCAGTCCCAACCGCGGGACTCCCGGCCGCGCCAGCGTCTCGCCTGCGCCCCTCGCGCCCGGCCGCGGACTACAAGTCCCGCCATGCCCCGCCACCGCCCCCCGGCTTCCGGTGCTGCGCAGTTTCCGGAGCGGATCGCAACCCGGAGTCCGGATCCGATCCCGCTCTGCACATTCCAAAGGCAGGTAAAGCTCCGGGCCCTGCGCCCGCCGCCCGCCCCGGCGCGCGCCCCGCCGGCCCCGGTCCGCGCCCGCCACCCCCGCGAGCCCCGGCGCGCCCCGGGCCCGCCGCCCCCCGCCCCCCGCGCCCGGCAGTCGCGCGCCGCCCCGGTCCAGCCGCCATGCCGACTGTTCTTTGTTACATTCGCCGGCTGCGGGCACCGTTGGCGATCGGAGTCAAAACCCGGCTGGATTTCCCGGAGCCGCTCCGGGATCGCCCTGCGCGCCGCCCGCCCGCCGGGTCCCGCCGCCGCGGGCGCTCCTGGCCGGGCTCCGCGCCCCCGCCCCCGGCCTCGCGCCCCCCGCCTGCCCGCGGCCAGGCCCAGCGCGGGGCCGCGGGGCTGCCGGGCCCCGTTCGCCCGTGGGCGCGGCGCAGGGTCTCCGCCGCCCCCGGCCCGCGGCCCCCGCCCCCGGGCGGCCTCGTTGCCGAGGGCCCCGGGGATGTCGCTGTCCCCCGCCCTCGTGTACAGTCCATGCGGGTGGCACGGGAGGGTCCCTGGACCCCCACCCCCGCGTTTAGAGAAGCTGAGTCCGGGTGATGGGGTCTCCCAGACCCTCTGCGCCTTGTTTTTTTTAAGGCTTTTGGTGGCAGAGAGAAGGTAGCGAGGTGGATGGACAGGTGACGCGTACCTGCCCGGGGTGGGTAGCCGTGCGGGGACGGGGCGTGCCCGGCCGCTCAGGTGAGGCCCGCCTCGCGCGGACAGGTGGGCACGGGGGCCACGTGCGGCCTCCGACGAGAGGGGCGGTGTTCACACAGGTGAAAACAGAAATGAAAACTCATGGAAATAAATACTTCTACCTGGTGGTTAGAGTTATCTCCCATTTACCTTTTTCTTAAGCTCCTAATGTAGTGGATGGGGTTTTTCCCCTACAAATGCTCAGAAATTGCCCCTCACCCCCAAGTCCCCAAAGGGAGTTTAAAACGGTAGAAACAAGTGTGTGATCAGAGACACGTGGACCTATGTGTGTATTTAAAGCTGCCAACACTTGTTTTAAAAAAGCCACATTGGCTTAAGCCAGATTCAAGTGAATTTGGAGAACCCAGCTTGGTTCCTGAAGGTGTTTTTAAGGGTGAGATGTAAAGGAGCCACTGCTTTTGTGATGAACCTTAAAAGGTAGCAATGACAGTTCTCCTTGGAGAATGCAGTGATGTAAACGCACTACCGTATTTTGTTTCAAGCTCGGACATTTTCACGTATTCCACGTTTTCACTGCTTCACTCCTTCCCCAGATTTCCTGACATCGCTGCCTCACGGTGAAGGATTAAGGAATAGTAGTTCTATAATTTAGATTTTCAAGAGGAAAAACACCAATTTGTTTTTATAGTTTTTCTTCTTATATCTGTGATTCATACTTTTTGCAGCAAAGTAGCCAGCAAAGAATAGACTAATATGTTCCATTTTGGAAGCAGGCAGGACGGTTATTTCTCCAGAAGACAAATAAATAAATTTAAAAATCAACTGTAGTTGGAAGTCTGCTAGCTTGTCTTAGAATAATTATATTTGACAAAGGAGTCTGTTCACTTAGGATGTGGCTCACATCATTTTCGATGTCATTATCTGTGCAGAAGGCCGGGAAAGAACAGTCCTGCCATTTTGCAGATTGAAAGGAGATTTAAGGCAACTGTCTTCCACCCGTGTGCTCAGAGGCTGGGATGGTGCGCGGTGACTTAAATGCTTTTTCAGACTGTGTTCCTCATTTGCAAAGCGTGGATGGCCCTGCTCAGCTCCCCTCACAGTGCTGGTGTGTGCAGATACTCATTCATTCGGCCATTCATTCATTCTTTCCACCAGTGTTTACTGAGCACCTGTTACGTGCCCCACGCTGTAGTGAATGGAGAGGGGGCTGCACCTGGTGGACCTAATGTTCTGGGCAAGGGGGTGGGAGGTGGTATAGATAGAAAATCATAAAACTCTCAGGTAAGGGGGTGGGAAGAGCATGAAGAAAGGAAGGAGGGCAGGCAGGTGGCGGGCAGGGGTTGGGGTACTTGGGGGCTGGGACTAGAAGGGGCTGTCGGAGGAGGGGCCACAGTGGAGATAGTCCTGTGAGGGAGCCTCTGGTGGACGTGGGTGGGGTGGTGCCTGCCCCCACCAGGCAGATGTTGGCAAATGCTGAGGCCCTGGGGTGGGATGAGCCCAGGATGGGACAGGCCACTGTGGCCGTGAAGGTGAGGCAGCAGGGGCCATGCACCAGGCAGAGATTTTATTCTGAGTGCCTTGTGGATGCCACTGAGGGGCTTTGGGCAGTGGCGGGGCAGAGTCTGCATCTTTTGGCTGTGTGTGGGGAATGGAGTTGGCATCACTGGAATCCAGGCCCTGCATGATTCCACTCCACAGAACACGGAGGTAGAAGGGGAGATGGGGCAGGACAGAGCCTAGTTCCAGAGCCAGGCAGGCCTGCTGCTGGTTTGGTTGGGAAATGCATAGTGGGTAACTGGAACTGCTGTTTACTGAGGTGCAGCTGACAGCTGTGTCCTGGGTGTGGGGGTGACCTGAGGGAATCAGGGGCCCTGTAGACCGGACATCTTCAAACTCTCCCTCAGAGTGGGAGAAGCCCCTGCTCTGGGGCCACGTCCACTCCTCAAAAGGCTCCTCCTAAGGAAAGGTCCCTCCTCTTGCAGTCATGGCTGTTGGGCGTGGGAACTGCGGGGGAGTCCCAGCAGATTTAAGGGTGCTGGGGAATGGCTCCCCCGTGGGTCACAGGCCTGCAGCAGCTGCGGGAGCCTCTGCACCAGCGGTGTTCATGGTGATCGTTGATGACAAGTTGATCTTTGATGAATTCAGGCTCAGAATTCAAGAGGATATGTCATTGGGAGACTCTGCTGTGGCCAAGCCCCTTCTGCTCCCATCTCCTTATTTCTGGAGCCAGCTTCTCTGTGCTCACATTTCTAGAAAGAGGAATAAGGAGAGACGTGAGCATTTGTCCATGATACGTGAACTGATTAGGGGAAAAAAACTCTTTCTCTTCTATTAAACACAGCTTTTATGTTATAAGATGATTTACCAAAATGTAGACTATTTCTGTTTCGATCAGTGGTGTTCCAATTGTAGTCACACCGCAAAAAGGAGATTTGGTTCAATGGTGGACCACATATATGATGCTGGTCCTGTAAGATGATAGTACCACATTTTTACTGTACCTTTTCTATGTTTAGATAAGCAAATGCTTACTATTATATTACAGCTACCTACAGTATTCTGTTAGTTAAGTGCTGTACAGGTTTGTAGCGTAGGAGCCGTAGGCTGGGCCGTATAGCCTAGGCATGTAGTAGGCTATACCATCCAGGGTTGTGTATGTACACTCTATTATATTTGCACGACTACAAAATCCCATAGCAATGCATTTCTCAGAATATATTGCTGTCATTAAGCAACATGTGACTGTACTGCAGTGATAATTCAGGAGACGTTAGCACAACCCTATGGTTGTAGAAAATCAAGACAATTCAGTTTATATGCATGTTTGTGTTGCAGAAAGTTACAGGAGGGTGAATCAATACAGTAATTTCAAGCACGAATATATGACGTTGGGTTTACATTTTGTAGTAACACAAATAGGAGTTCCTAGAGGAAGAAGTGTATACTTTCTGGCCTTAAAGAAGAGCTTGCTCGTGTGCATTGTAAATAGATGACCGTGGCTGTCACGTTGTCATGCCTAGATTCTAATAGGTATGTTTACAAGAGTGACATGGCAGTTTTATTTTCAGTATTTACAGTATGCTGGAAATGATGTCCCTTGCAGCTGTTTGAAACAGGGATGAACAGTTTATACTGTCAGCTGAGATGCAGGGAGTAGCATTTTAGGAAACATTTTCATGGGGATACTGGCAAAACTCGAAGAGCCTGGCTGCTCCTGTTCCAGGCGTCAGGTGGAGCTACCGTCTGGGGCCTGGGGAGGGTGAGGGGCCGCCAGGATGCTGACTTGGGAGTTGGGGGTGGCAGGTAAGTGCTGCATCTAGAGGGAGGGAGGTCTAGGTAGCCAGCTTGGGGTACCCCCTGTGGAGGCTCTGGAGGGGAGGTACAGATAGCAGAGGGGCTTAGGAGGGAGCATGCAGTGAGAGGGACCCCCCAGGGCAGAAGGGGTTTCCAGAGGAGGCAATAAGGATGACTTAGGGTACAGAGGAGCTTGGTCTGGGCAGGGGCCCTGCTGAAGCCACTCATCCTACATGAATCCTGCTCAGAGTAGGAGAAGCCGAGGTCTGCACCCTGTCCTGGAGTCCTCCAAGCCTGTGGGGTCTGATGAGCACAGGCGGCTCAGCTCTTCCGTGCTTCCATACACTTACATAAAACTGGAGCTTGGCTTTCTCGGAGAAGATGCTTTTCTCTGCCTGAGATGCACCGTCTGTTACTGGCTCCGTTTGACCAACCTCCGTGTTCAGCATGGTCCAGGTCTCCGCTTGACAGCTCTGAGTGTTGACCTATTGCAAGCATCATCAGTAAACCTTGACTAAGTGACGCGGCTTGAGGCAAACTCATTGTGAGTCCAGGGTCCTTAATCCTTGATGTGGGTGGGGCCTGCAGGAAGTAACTGTGGTTGGACCTTAACTGCCCACTTACTGGACCAGAGTCTGCTTTTGAGAAGGGGTGTTTCAGGTGTCTCAACCCTCTGGGCTTCTGGTCTTTTGTAAGTTTCAAATTATGTGTATATATATATGCTACTTAGTTATAGTAGGTTTGTCTTTTATTGTGACCAAAACCATAAATGTTATTTTAGCACCACGTTAGGCAAGAGGTTAACAGGGTCCTTGTTCTGAGCAGGCCGCCTCAACTCTGACTGTTAGCTGGTCCTGTCATCTGGATTCCTCTTGTCTCCCTGGGTCCCTATCCCCCAGCACATCTGACTTCTCCAGGCTTTGCTCTCTGCCTATTCTCATTCTCTCTGCTTTTTAAAATATGCTAAACCAGCACTCACAGCCTTTCCACCATCCAAGCCCTCTAGGGTCACACAAGCCTCATCATTAAGTAGGAATCAGTCCTCCAACCTTTTTTTTGTTGTTGTTAAGTAAACACAGGACAGCCAGTTAGAGCAGCCATCAGTGTGGTAGAGTCTACACTACCTCAGTTTTTTTTTTTTTTTTCCGAGACAGAGACAGAGTCTTGCTTCGTCACCTAGGCTGGAGGGCAGTGGTGCGATCCCCATCTCGTCTCACTGCAACCTGGGCTCACTGAAACCTCTACCTCCTGGGTTCACGCAATCTTCCCACCTTAGCCTCCCGAGTAGCTGTGACTACAGGCCTACATGCCTGGCTACAGTGCCACCATGCCTGGCTAATTTTTGTGTTTTCTGTAGAGATGGGGTTTCTCCATGTTACTCAAGCTGGTCTCAAATACCTGGGCTTCAGCGATCCTCCCACCTTGGCCCCTCAAAGTGCTGGGATTACAGGTGTAAGCCACCGTGCCCAGCACAGTTTCCATTTTTAATGTGGCGGAGTGTACACCTTTCTCTCCCTCTAAAAGAACCAGATGTGAAAATGAGAAGTATAGATGTCATCTTTGATGAAACGAAGAGGTTCAGGCTGGGCGCAGTGGCTCACGCCTGTAATCCCAGCACTTTAGGAGGCCGAGACGGGCGGATCGCGAGGTCGGGAGATCAAGATCACCCTGGTTAACACGGTGAAACCCCGTCTCTACTGCAAATACAAAAATTAGCCGGGCGCGGTGGCGGGCGCCTGTAGTCCCGGCTACTCGGGAGGCTGAGGCAGGAGAATGGCGTGAACCCGGGAGGCGGAGCTTGCAGTGAGTGGAGATCACACCATTGCACTCCAGCCTGGGCGACAGAGTGAGACTCTGTCTCAAAAAAAAAAAAAAAAACTAAGAGGTTCAGAAAGTGAGAACGGAGAAGAAATCATAAACAGTACAAGAAAACGGTAGGGCTGAAGGGCATGGTGCCAGGTTGAAGGCCAGTCAGTACACAGCGTCAAAGCAGGTCATGGGAGCCAGAACAAAAATTCCGAAAGATTCTGGAGGTAGAGAGCTGCACGCAGAAGATTTGATGGCACGAAAGATACCAGATGCATCAGCTACGATGCTGGAAGCTGATGGACCATGGAGTCCTTCCTTGGACATTGTGCGTTCAGAGGGAAAGTGACCAGTGGCAGTGTACCCAGGCAGCCCAGTTGAGTTGTGAGGGTAGAATAAGGACATTCACAGACATGACAAATCCTCCTGCAAGCTATACCCCCATGCGCCCTGCTAGGGAAACTACAGGAAAATGTGCTTTCCAGATCCAGGGAGCAGACCAAGGAAAGGGGAGTCACGAGGCTCAGGAAACAGCTTCACGTGCAGGAGAAAGAACCAGGCGCCCTCAGGCTGATGTGGAAGGGGAGGCCCAGGATGCAGCTTGTGTTAGACCTCGAGGGCATGGGACAAAGAGGGGAGGTGCTAGGAAACACAGCGGAACCCTTGGTCTGTCTTGTTGGTCTGACCCGGTGAAAAACTGTAAGGAGAAGCAATCGCAGGGTGCGGGAAGTTGTAGCCATGGGTGTCTTCCCCTCCTACTACCACCAGCAACAGAATGCGTGCACGAGCAGCACACAAAACCTGCACACAGCAAAGACAAGCTGCATGCACATGAAGCCACCTAGCACAGTTCTTCTACAAACTGGCTATAACCTGCTCTCTCAAATCTTATTTCTCACTAAATACAGTGCTTTCTTCCAGCTGAATCCAGTGGTTCCGCGTGCCCAGGAGTGTGCATTTCGTGCTCTCCTTGGCCCTCACCGCCCCTGACCTCCTGCACCACCGCCTCTGCCCCACACAACAGTAGCAAACAAAATGTGTGCACAGCATGTTGAACGTGTCCAACACAAAGAGATGATACATGTTTGAGATGATGGATACGCTTATTCCTCTGATCTGATCACTATCCATTAGAAGCATCAGTTTGTACCCCATAAATAGGTACAATTGATTATATGTCAAAATAAATTAAAAGTATAAAAAATGAGGCCTAAGCAAATATAACAAATGAATTAAAGTTATTGATAATGAAGTTGTTTAAGTTCATTCATTTCATTATTTCTTTTGAAGAAAAAAATGTATTAATAATGAACTTGTTAAGGCAGCCAGTATTTTCAGAGTCATATACATCGATTTAACTATAATCATACTGGGAAGTGGTGGGGGGGAAGAGAATGTAAGAAAACTAGCCCTTCATCTGCCTGTAAGAAGTAAAAATGCAAGATCCAACTTTGAGAGATGAGGGATCTCAGAGGAGCGTGTTATTTTGAGGTGTAGAAGCAGATACAGCAGAAAGAGGCTTGAATGGCTGCCCTGGGGAATGGGATAGCAAATGGGGAAGGGGGAAGGGGCACTTTTTGTGTTTTAAAGCTATTTATATAGATCCCATTTGGATGAAACCAAGAGGTTCAGAAAGTGAGAAAAGAGAATAAATCATAAAAGAAATACTCTTAAGAAAACCTTGTACTATTTCTAGCTATGTATTAGCTATTTGCTTTATTTTAGAGAAGACAAAAAGAAAGACTTGGAAATAAAAGGGCCGATGTTCCACTGTATCCTGGGGCTTTCCTTGCAGATGGGCAGGGCTGGGCCAGAGGGGGTTCTGGTCACGTAGGTGTGCGCTGCTGCGTAGGTGGAGGCCGGCATGCTGCAGGAGAGGCTGTTCTCAGTGGGGCTGGTCAGAGCACCCATGTGTCCCCATGTCCTGAGCCTGGGTGCTGGAGAGGTGACCAAAGGAAACTCAGCCATCCCCAGGAAGGAGGCTGCTGACTGGCTGTCAGTGGTAACAGCAGAGGACCACTGTTAGTTTCTGTCATGTTTCAAGACATGTGGAGAGGGACGGTGGGCTTCTTATGTCTACTTTCGTGACCCACTGTTGGCCTACAGGTCCCAGATTGGAAACTAGACGGTCAGTGAGCAGCTCTTGGAAACGTCCCTAGGCAGTGAGGTGTCCTACACTGAGCCACTGAGCCCTGTGAGGCCTGCGACTGCAATCCTGCCCTACCTCCTGGTGGGCTCACTCCAGTAGGGGAGGAAGGATATGGGCTCAGACAGGGACAGCCTGTGGCTTTAACAATGGCAGCTGCTGCTCAAGAAGGACAGTGACAGGGAGGGTGACCCCAGGCAGAGGCAGAGGTGGTGGTGCCGGAGGAGGGTGGTTTGGGGGAGTGGAGGGCCAAGGAGAGTCCCCCAAACACTCCTGGGGCTTGTGGAACCCCTGGGTGAGGCTGGAAGAACGCATCGTATTTAATGAGAAATAAGATGAGAAAGAAAGGGAGTTACCGCCGGCTTGTAGAATGCATGCATCTTAACTGCTGGGCAGCAGGCAGTGAGGAATGGTTGCTGTATTGAGGAATGTTGTGCCATTTCATCACAGCCTTGGAGGCCAGGTGAAAAACCTGTCTGCCCATCTGTATCTGTGTTCTATCTGCATGTCTGTATCTGTGTTTTAACACTATTTTATGAGATGGTAACAATGAACTGAAATTTGGAAGTTGTGCCAGCTGAAAGGGACTTGGTGAGTACTAGGCCACCTCTTATTGTAAGGTGAGGAAACTGAGGCCCTTGGAGGGACCATAACTCGCCTGAGGTCTCTCTCATCTGGTAAACAGCAGAGGCAGACTCACACCCTGGGTCTGGTGTCTAGTCCTCTTGTAGCAAAGCCAGGCCCTGCCAGGCCCTGCCCCTTTGCTGACCCCAGGAGTCTGCACTCTGGACCATCCTTCTTTAGCATGTTCATCAGCATGTGTGAAAGGTGCTCTTTGCCCAAATAAATTTGGGAACCTGCTGGACAGAACACATCTCAGCAGATATTTTTGTTAAAGGACTTTTCGGGGCCTCTCCTGTGCCAGTGTATGTCGTGACTCCAGAGTGGGAATCTGCAGGGTGTCACAAATTGACTTAGCCAGAGTCCCTCTCCACCCACCCGCTAGCCCCCCGAAGCCCACGCACAGCATCTTTCAGGACAGTTCTGCGGCACATATTTCTGAAAGTACGTTTGCTTTTTCCATTAGTGGGTTTTCCCTGAGTGCTTTTAATATTGTTACGAGGGCATGTGCCCAGTGGGAAAGATGTTCCTTCTGCTTCAACAAAAATTCCCTGAGCCCCTAGACCAGGGCTGGCTTCTGAGCACTTGAGATGTGCCTGGTCCAAGTTAAGATCAGCTGAAAGGGTAAAATACACACTGGATTGCTAAGGCTTAGCATGAAAAAATTCCTTACTACTTTTTTATATTGTATTTTTTGTATATTTATATTAATAGATGTTGACATATTTTGGGTGTACTGGATTAATAAAATGTTACTAAAATTACATATGTGAATCTTAGCAAGAATTTTTATGGCTTAAACCAAGATTGTTCAAAAGTTTATATGGAAAGGCAAAGGAACTAGAATAGAATGGCTGGAACAATTTTGCAAAAGAAGAATAAAGTGGGAGGAACCATTCTGCCCAGCTTTGAGACCTGATTAAAGCTACAGTCATCAAGACTGCATTGACTGGGTTCCGCCGAGTGTGGTGGTGCTGGAGAGACGAGTGGAGTAGAAGGGAGACCCAGGCATCGACTCACGTAAGTGTGGGCACCCGGCTTTGACAGGGACGCGGTAGCCAGTCAGCAGTGCCGAGGCCAGGGGGCATTGTAGACAAAAAGGTTGACCTCAGCCTCAGCCTCTCAGCTTATATAAAAATTAATTCAGATTGGATAACAGATTTAAATGTAAGATGTATAATTGTAAGACTTTACTAGCTGGGCGTGGTGGCTCGCGCCTGTGATCCCAGCACTTGGGAGGCCGAGGTGGGTAAATAGCTTGAGCCTAGGAGTTCAAGACCAGCCTTGGCAACATGGAGAAACCCCGTCTCTACTAAAAATGCAAAATTAACCAGGCATGGTGGTGCATGCCTGTAATTCCAGCTACTCCAGAGGCTCAGGCAGAAGAATCACTTGAACCTGGGAGGCGGAGGTTGTGGTGAGCCGAGATCAGACCATTGGACCGCAGCCCAGGCAACAACAGTGAAACTCCGTCTCAAAAAAAAAAAAAAAAAAAGCCGGTGATGTGTGCCTGTAGTCTAACAACTCAGGAGGCTGAGGCAAGAAGATTGCTTGAGCCCTGGAGGTGGAGGTTGCAGTGAGCCGAGATCGCGCCCCTGTGCTCCAGCCTAGGTCACAGAGTGAGATTCCCTCTTAAAAACAAAGACTTTTCTAAGAAACACAGGAGAAAGTCTTTGGAACCTTGGGCTTGGCAAAGATAAGTCTTAGATGTGATACCAGAAGCGTAGTCTGTGAAAGGGAAAGTCAATCCTTTAGACTTCAACAACATGAAAAACCATTGCTCAGCAGAAGACCCTTAAACTGGGAGTGGGAGGAATGAAAAGACAAGCCCAGACAGGGAGAAAATACTTGCAAACTACACGCCACAAAGCATCTAGATATACAGATAAGGAACTCTCAAACACAACTGTAAAATAACGCTGTCAGTCCAACTAGAAAATGGGCAAAAGGGCCGGGCGCGGTGGCTCATGCCTGGAATCCCAGCATTTTGGGAGGCTGAGGCAGGTGGATTACGAGGTGAGGAGTCCAAGACCAGCCTGGCCAATGTGGTGAAACCCCATCTCTACTAAAAATACAAAAATTAGCCAGGCGTGGTGGCGGGCACCTGTAGTCCCAGGTACTTGGAGGCTGAGGCAGGAGAATTGCTTGAACCTGGGAGGCAGAAGTTGCAGTGAGCCGAGATCATGCCACTGCTATACTCCAGCCTGGGTGACAGAGTGAGACTCCATCTCAAAAAAAAAAAAAAAAAAAAAAAGGAAAAGGAAAATGGGCAAAAGATGTGAAGAGACCTTTTACTGAAGAAGATTTATTGATATTAATACATGTGGCCTACAAGCACGTGAAAAGATATTCAGCGTCTTTAGCCACTAGGGAAATGCAAATTAAAACCACAAGGAGACACCAAACGTAGTGACCCCACCAGATGCTGGGGAGGCCCCTGAGAAACTGGATCTCTCTGCGTCGCTGGCGGGAGGTGCAAAGTGCTGCAGCCTCTCTGGAAAACAGCCTGTCGGTCTATTAAAAAATGAAACATCCTCCTAACAGATGCCCCAGTCATTGCACTTCTGGGCATTTATCTCAGAGAAATGAAAACGTATGTACGAAAAAACCTGTACACGATTGCTCCTAACAGCTTTATTTGTGACAGCCCCACGTGGAAAAAACCCAAGTGTCCTTCCGTGAGCGAGTGAATTGCTGAACAAACAGTAATGCACTCGAACCGTGGAATATTATTCAGCAATATAAAGGAATGAGCTTTTCATTGAGGCAACATCCTGGAAGGATCTCAAGGGTATTATTTCAGTTAGAAAAAGCCAATCTTAAAGGTCACAGGCTGTCTGATTTCATTTATATGACATTTTTTTGTTTTTTGTTTTTGAGACGGTGTTGCCCAGGCTGGAGTGGATCTCGTCTCACTGCAGCATCCACCTCCCGGGTTCAAGTGATTCTTCTGCCTCAGCTTCCTGAGTAGCTGGGATTACAGGCTCCCACCACCACACCTGGCTAATTTTTGTATTTTTAGTAGAGATGGGGTTTTGCCATGTAGGCCAGGCTGGTCCTGACCTCAGGTGTTTCACCCACTTTGGCCTCCCAAACTGCTGGGATTACAAGCTTGAGCCACCATGCCCGGCCTATGTGACATTCTCGAAATGACAAAATTGTAGAGATGGAGAACATTTTCTCTAGACATGTGTCTTTTAAAATCATGAAGCTGGCCGGGCGCGGTGGCTCAAGCCTGTAATCCCAGCACTTCGGAAGGCCGAGATGGGCGGATCACGAGGTCAGGAGATTGAGACCATCCTGGCGAACACAGTGAAACCCCGTCTCTACTAAAAAATACAAAAAACCAGCTGGGCGAGGTGGCGGACGCCTGTAGTCCCAGCTACTTGGGAGGCTGAGGCAGGAGAATGGCCTAAACCTGGGAGGCGGAGCTTGCAGTGAGCTGAGATCCAGCCACTGCACTCCAGCCTGGGCCACAGAGTGAGACTCCGTCTCACAAAAAAAAAAAAAAAAAATCGTGAAGCTTTCGTTTCCCAATATTTCAAAACCAGTAGCTTTTTCTAAACCTCCTCAGCCCTTGCAGGTCACATTAATAAATAATCCTCAAAACTGTTTTTCAAGCTGGGCACAATGGCTGCACTCCCAGCTATGAGGAGGCTGCGGCAGGAGGGTCACTTGTGCCGAGGAGTTTGAGGCTGTAGTGCGCTATGTTCACGCCTGTGAAAAACCACTGGGCTCCAGCCTGGGCAACATGGTGAGACTCTGTCCTTTCAACATGTTTGTTTCACCTGTTCTGCTGTAGTGTGTAGAGCTCAGCTTGCTTTCCTTTCACTGCTTTCAGGACCCTTTGCACAAAACTTTTCCTGGGGGAACCAGGAAAATCTGCCCCCAGCCCTGGGGAAGATTGTGAACGGAGGAGGTCAGGGCTAGAGTAGAAAGGAGTTGCGTCTTAACTCCTTTCAGTTTCGGGGAGTTTGACTACCGGCGCAGCAGAGGTCCCTGAGTGGCTGCTTTCTGCAGGGTCACTCTTTGTGTGAATAGAAAATCTGTGCAAAACTCAGATAGTCAGTGAGGTTTCTGGGCTTTCTGAGCTGAGGGTGTCTGGCATCTCCCCACATCTCAGAGCTCAGCACAGAAAGGAGTCCCTGCTCCCTTAGCCCTGCCTGGGGAGGTTCCTCTCCCAGGTGAGCAGGTTGTGGTTGAACCTGGCGGGGCACACCCATCTGGTAACAATAGAAAGGTCAGATTCCTTGTTCTAGACCTTTCCCCCTTTGTACTGAGAAGGGAGTGGATAGGGTCTCCCCAGGGAGTGGAGGTGTTCTGGCTTCTCCCCAGGAATCAGGATGCAGCTCAGGTGGTCCAGCCAGATCTGGGCTCTACCAGCCCTCTCTAGCGTCCCCTGTGCAGGCCACGGTCGCACCCTTTGTTGTGTGGCGTGTGTGGAAGGGGAGAAGCTTTGTGCTCGTTCTGCTGCCCCAAATGAACAGCCCTTCAACACCAACTGCCCATGGCAGGTGTCCCTCGAATATCTGGACAAGAAATGGACTTCGTTTTATTTGAGCTGATAAGATATTCTTGTGGGTGCCAGGCTGCAGATTCCAAGAACCACATTGTTTCCTTGCAAGATTTCTTCAGTAGCACAGGCTTTATTTGAACTTTCTTTCAAGTACGTGAACCTGGAAACCCATAGACAGGCTTAGTGTCAAGTGGAGGGAAGGCAGTGGCCTGGCCAACGCCAGACCAGGGTGGTCCCCGGAGGCCACTATGGAGAAAGACCCCAGGCCGGGGCCACCTCCTGTCGTGGGCCAGGGATGTCAGAGGCCAAGCACAGGTCGTTGTGGTAGCATTGGAACCTTGCACCTAGCAGGTGCTTTGTAAATATCAAAAAACAATATAAAAGTTTAAAATCACTTTTTATATGGAACATGGAAAATTTCTCTTCCAGATCTTAATGCTAATCTAACTAAACTTTTGAACTTTCTTGGCATAACTTGTGCAAACAAAACATTTGGAACTTTCCAACCACTCTTAATTATCTGGAGGTGAAGGTGTCAGGTCAAAAGATTTATCAGGGCTTTCTTGTACGTGGGGTACTACATACAAAGTACATAAGAACTGGACGAAGGGAGTAAGTGGAAAAGTCAGTTTTAAGCTTCTGTCTTTCATGGTTAAAGATCTAATAGAGGCTAGACGTGGGGGCTGATACCTGAAATCTGAAGTGGGAGGCTGAAGCAGGAGGATTGCTTGAGGCCAGGAGTTTGAGACCAGCCTGGCCAACATAGTGAGACCAAATCTCTACAAAAAAATTAAGAAAGTTAGCTGGGCATAGCGGTGCATGCCAGTAGTCCCAGTTACTTGAGAGGCTGAAGCTGGAGGATCGCAGGAGGCCACGAGTGTGAGGTTATAGTGAGCTGTGATGGGACCATTATACTCCAGCTTGGGTGACAGAGTAACCCTGTCTCAAAGTAAAATGAAAGAAAATAAATCTAGTAGAAAAAACAGACCATGTGCATGACATTATGTGAAGCTGAGATAGTGGTTTAGGAAGAGTCAACTTTTTGGGGGGATCATGGAGGAGGTGAGAGTAACTGAAGGGAGGAAGGTGTCTGGGAGGGTGAGGTTAGGGCTCTGTCTTGAAAGATGGTAGAACCCCCGTGGTGGACTGAGGGGAAGTGGCTGTGCCTGGGGTGGACCTCGCGTCCGCAGCCTGGGGTGTGGTAGGGGGTGTACCAGGAAGTGGCCGATTCTCTTACCAGACATCAGCCTGTCCCGTGTGCTGGTGCCGAGGAGGGTCCAAGTATATTCTGCTGTACAAGGCTGCTACAAGTCTTGCCCTCTTGGCCCTTGAAGTGTGGTGGGAGAGAGACATGAGATCGGTCACACACAGGCATGGCCACACGGGTGACAGTGCTGTGAAGGAAATCACAGAGCACTTTTGGAAAACATGCCACACTTTGGACAGGTGGATCAGGGAGACCCTCCCCGAAGAAATGAAGTTAAGCTAAGACTGAGGAGTGAGCAGGCATTGCAGAGAGGGCTGGGGAGTGAGGAGTGAGCAGGCATGGCAGGGGGCTGGGGAGAGGTCCAGCCATGGGGGCGAGCATGTGCAAAGGCCCAGAGGCAGGACCCAGCTTGGCATTCTGGGAAGTGTGGCTGGAGAGGGTGGGGTTGGGTAGGGTGAGAAGGCTACCGAGGGCAGTGGCTTGGCGTTCTGGGAAGTGTGGCTAGAGACGGTGGGGGTGGGGTGAGGAGGCTGCAGAGAAAGGCAGTGGCTGGTTGTGTGTAGGAGTTCGGGGTTTCTTCCTGGGACAGTGGGAAGCCGATGAAGCTTCAGGCTGGCAAGCGATGTGATTGGATTTATGTTCTAGAAGAACCGCTCTGCAGTGTGGAAAATGGGTTGGCGGCCCAGGCAGAGGAGGAAGAGTTATCTGGAGACCCTTGCAGCCTTACAGGTGGGAGAAAGTGGGGTGTGGCTAAGGGAGGTAGTAAAGGGAGGTAGTAATGGGGACTGTAGGTAGTTGGTGTGATGGGCAGGTGTGAGAGGGAGGCCGGAGAGGTCACAGCAGTTCCAGGTCTCTCTGACGACCGCGACCTAAGATGCAGGAGGTGGGGGCAGAGAGACTGTCAGGAGAGTCCAGATGTTTACTTTTGACATGGTGGTTTTTGGGTTGACTGTTGCCGTCTGAATGAAGATGCAAATGGTTTTCCTTTTATAGATTGTGTTTTTGGTGACAAGTCTAAAAACTGTGGCTTGCTCTAGAGCCCAAAGATTTTCTCTGTTTTTCTAAGTTCTATTATTTAATATTTTATGTTTTAAGACTGATCCATTTTGAGTTAATTTTCTAATAAGATATGAGGTTATAGTTCATTTTTTTCTCTGTGGATGCCCAGTTGTTCCAGCACCATCTGCTGAAATGGTTGCCCTTCCTCAGTTGGACTTTAAAATCCAATCCGCTTTTGTCTTTGTAAAAAAAATGCAGGCCGGGCACGGTGGCTCACACCTGTAATCCCAGCACTTTGGGAGGCTGAGGTGGGCAGATCACGAGGTCAAGAGATTGAGGCCCTCCTGACCAACATGGTGAAACCCTGTCGCTACTAAAAATATAACAGTTAGCTGGGCGTGGTAGCACATGCCTGTAATCCCAGCGACTCGGGAGGCTGAGGCAAGAGAATCGCTTGAACAGGGAGGCGGAAGTTGCAGTGAGCTGAGATCGCGCCACTGCACTCCAGCCTGGGCGACAGAGCAAGACTCCGTCTCAAAAAAAAAAAAAGCTTTGGGAGTGTTTGTTTAGGTCTGTTTCTGGGTTGTCTGTTTTGTTCCATTGATCTCTGTTCACCTTCTCACCGGTATCAGTTTTTTGACGGTAGCTTGATAATGAAGTTTGAAGTCAGGGACACTGAGTCTGTCACTTTAGGCTTCTTTTTCAAAGTTGTTTTTAACAGTTTTCTTCACTGAGCGTTCCGTATAAGGAACATTTGTCTGAAGTCACCCCTCATTTCCCATTTACCACCAGGTTAGATGCAGATGGTCCTGGTCTGAGCTTCATTGACATTTGTGATAAGTGTGGTTTCCTGGTTTCCTGATATTATTACTGTGGTCTTCTTGGGATGGCGGTCATGTTTAGTTAGTTTTTGTAGTAGTAGTCATAGAAATTTTGAAGAGATTTTCAGGCAAAGTGGTGGTTCTCAGACTTGAGCTGCATCCGAACCACCTGGAGGGCTTTGCAAGCAGAATGCAGGGCCCTCTGCCAAGTCTGATTCAGCAGGTCTGGGGGTGGGAGGCAAGGATGTGCATTTCTGAGACGTTCCCAAGCAATGCTGGCCCTGCTGGTTCCTGGTTCAGAGACCACATTTTGAAATCACTGATGTAAGGTAAGTCTTCCCAGGATTGTTTGTTGAGATAGGGGGATCTTGAACTTTTTTTTTTTTTGAGAGTCTTGCTGTGTCGCCCTGGCTGGAGTGCAGTGGCACGATCTCGACTCACTGCAAGCTCCGCCTCCTGGATTCATGCCATTCTCCTGCCTCAGCCTCCCAAGTAGCTGGGACTACAGGCGCCCGCCACCACGCCTGGCTAATTTTTTTTGTATTTTTTTAGTAGAGATGGGGTTTCACCATGTTAGCCAGGATGGTCTCGATCTCCTGACCTTGTGATCCACTCACCTTGGCCTCCCAAAGTGCTGGGATTACAGGCGTGAGCCACTGCTTCCGGCCTTTTTTGTTTTGTTTTGTTTTTTGAGACAGAGTCTCACTCGGTCACCCAGGCTGGAGTGCAGAGGCGTGCGATCTTGGCCCACCACAACTTCCGCCTCCTGGGTTCAAGCGATTCTCCTGCCTCAGCTTCCCGAGTAGCTGGGATTACAGGCATGCACCTCTGTGCCTGACTAGTTTCTTTTCTTTTTTTTTTTTTTTTTGAGATGGAGTCTTGCTCTGTCACCCAGGCTGGAGTGCAGTGGCACAATCTCAGCTCACTGCAAGCTCCACCTCCCGGATTCACGCCATTCTCCTGCCTCAGCTTCCTGAGTAGCTGGGACTACAGGCGTCCACCACCACACCTGGCTAATTTTTTTCTTTTTCAGTGGAGATGGGGTTTCCCCATGTTGGCCAGGATGGTCTCGATCTCCTGACCTTGTGATGCGCCTGCCTTGGCCTCCCAAAGTGCTGGGATTACAGGCATGAGCCACCACGCCCAGCCTAGTTTTTGTATTTTTAGTAGAAATGGGGTTCACCATGTTGGCCAGGCTGGTCTCGAACTCCTGACCTGAGGTGATCCGCCCATCTTCGTCTCTCAGAGTGCTGGGATTACAGACGTGAGCCACGCGCTTGCCTGGGATCTCAAACTTCTAGTTCTTTTTTCCTCTCCCTTTCCCTGAAACAGTACTTCCTGTGTGCCTTGTTCTGGGATGTCTTCTGTGCCTTAGCGGTCTGGAGACCACACTTCCCCTTCTACAAAGGCACTTTCTGAGTGTTAAAGAGATTTTTGCTAAGACAGCAAAGACTTTGAAGATGCTCCATTACTCAGGCCTGATCTGCAGCCCAGGGTGGCTGTGGTCTCTGATCCTGGGCCCAGAGGAGCCGTTTTAGAGAGGCCATGTGATGGGGACCAGATGCTGCTAATCAGGACCCTTACTGCCAGGACTCAAGACATTTACATAGAATCAGAGTGTAGCACAGGAGGCTAAAACCCTGCTCTCCTGCTTCCCTCGCCTCCTTCTGGGTTTCCTTTCCCAGCAGCTCCGCTCAGAGGAGCTCTTCTTTGGGGGCACCTGGGGGGTGGGCAGTCTGTGAGAGGTGGAGGCCAGAGGCAAGGTCTGCCCCGGGGAGAGGCGGCCACGCCAGGCCTCAGGGGATTTGTGCACGTTCCCAAGTAAGCAAGGCCAGGACGACTTCCCGCCATCCTCCCACTCCGATTCCAATACCTTTGTTGGGACTCTGTATTCTGCGGTGATCTAACCACAGTGTGGGGAGCCTCTTAAGGCCTATCGTTCCCATTGCCCAAGCTTCTGACCGTGAGTGGCGTGAGTTCCTGCAGGGGGCACACAGGTCCTACACCTCCAGCAGCACAGCAGCAACTCATGAAAGCATGCCCCTACCCACCCCAGCCTGGGTTTCTTCTGCCCTTTGCCCCTGTTCATCTCCTGTTCACTGCCCAGCTGAGCCCCCATCCCAGACTGGTCCCTATTTGCGCCGAGGTGCCCAGGAACTGGGGCAGGCGAGGCCGAATGCGGCTGTGAAACTGAGTCAGACTTGCTGGAGCCGCGTGAGATACCTTTGAACATGAATGCGTGTTCCCAGGAAAAGAAGATACAGTGCTGTTCTGGGAGAAAATTTCACCCCCCTGGTTATTTCTGGCATTTTAAGGGCAAATTGGAACTCTCTCTCCTCTGCCTCACTTCCTCGTAGCTAATTCACTCTCCTAACTTGAAGTTTTCAACCCTACACTGCTCTCAAACACGCATGTTCAGTGACTGTGTTTCCATATGGGTTTTGCATGGTCTGCTTTTCACCCTTCAAGCTGCTGGGGATGAGTGGGGTGGAGGGCATGTGGAATCAGCATTCAAAAAGTGCCAGCATATGCACGCTTTCCTAAACCACCAGCAGCGGGCATCAGAGAAGCAGGATGCAGGAAGGACGTGCCAATGGGCACAGTTGGGAATGGGGGTGGGCAGAGGAGGAATGATTATTCGGTAGCACATACTGTGTGTATCTCGCTTTATGCTCCTCCCAAATTGCATGAGGTGGGTGTTTTTATTTCCATTTTACAGCCCAGGAGTGAACAATGTCTAGATCACCCTGTAAATATATGTGTGTGTGGGTGTCAGTTTGTGCTCATCTACCCACTATGCAAGTGTTTATGGAGGTGAACCTCAAGGATGGATAGGGAATAGAATTATTGGATCTGATAACAGCTTATGTGGGAGCACGAGAGTCCTCCACAACATCATGCATTTATTTGGTCCCCAGAGAAACGAGTGTTTATGGGGTACCAGCCATAGGTTAGGAACTGTAGAAAAAACGTTGCATTAGACATACCCGACCTTGAGGAATTCACGGCCCAGTGAGTGAGGGGAACAAAAGTGACAACTGGCTTTTTAAAAATGGTGATATAGGTGGGCACGATGACTCGTGCCATAATCCCAGCACTTTGGGAGGCTGAGGTAGGAGGATTGCTTGAGCCCAGCAGGTAGAGGCTGCAGTGAGCTGTGATCTCGCCACTACACTCCTGCCTGGGTGACAGAGCAAGACCCTGTCACCACAAAAAGGTGATATATTTGTTTTAAAAATGGTAATTTATGGCTAATATGAAAAGATGAAAATCTGAGTTCACGAGACTGTTCAAATCCATTGCTTTTATTAAAAATAACATTATTTGAGGTGAGAAGGTGTTTCAGGGACCCCAGCCCCATCCCACAATAAGAGGAGACCCCACTGTGTGTTCTCTTTAGAGCACCACGTAATGTCCCTATACTGGCTGGAGGAGGCCCTTAGTAGGAATTGTCTTTAAACATTATTTTGTTAAGAGGCCAGGCGCAGTGGTTCACACCTGTAATCCCAGCACTTTGGGAGGCTGAGGCAGGTGGATCACAAGGTCAAGAGATTGAGAACAGCCTGGCCAACATGGTGAAACCCTGTCTCTACTAAAAATACAAAAATTACCCGAGACTCATACTTGTAGTCCCAGCTACTCGGGAGGCTGAGGCAAGACAATCACTTGGACCTGGGAGGCAGAGGTTGCAGTGAGCCAAGATTGTGCCACTGTACTCCAGCCTGGGCAACAGAGGGAGCTCAATCTCAAAAAAAAAAAAAAAAAAGTATTTTGGTAAGAGTATTTTGGTATTTGGTAATGAGGCTCTCTTGTATCCTGACAGGTGTCAGAGATGGCTGAAGATGGGAGCGAAGAGATCATGTTCATCTGTAAGTGGCCCGGGGACCTGTCTGAGACCAGCCCTATGTCATAGAACACAGATGGGCATGGCGTTTGCTGTCTAGGCAAAGCCATGTCCACATTTGGTTTTTATAATATAGAAAAGTTGTGTATTTAAATTTTCCCCACGAACCATTTATTTCCTAAGCAGTGCACTTACAGGGATGTAGTTTTAATAGGATCACCTTTCTCAGAACTCCTGGCCGAGGGCACTTTGCAGCGGGTAGCACTTGGTCCAGAAAAGTAATCCAGGACTAGGCAGGAGGGAAGTGTGTTAGAGTTATCATGAACCCGCTAATATTGGCCATTTTCATTTATGCTCATTCTTTGGGGAGGGTCTTGGTCTTCGTCACCGTGGAGGTGACCATGCTTGATTTCAGGTGTGCGGCGGAGCTGGCGCTTTCCCTGGAGGCGTGTCCTGCCTTTGCACTCCTCATGTGTGCGTGAGCACTGACGGAGGCCTTCGGGACACAGGCCTCGTGCCATCCGATGCACCCTCCCTTGCTTGTCTTTGTAGTGTCGGATGCATGTGTCTCATGACTCTGGGTCACCCTCATGGGGCCAGGGTCCCCATTTCCCAGGTTTGTGTTCTTTGCGTGTCTCCTTCCCTGGGTGCTCTAATGCTCGGATGTCTGCTTGCAGGGTGTGAAGACTGCAGCCAGTACCACGACTCCGAATGTCCCGAGCTAGGCCCAGTGGTCATGGTCAAAGACTCCTTTGTGTTAAGCAGGGCAAGGTGAGTGACCGCCGTGAGCTGCTTTCACGGTCCCGGGCCTGTCCATATGCCAGCTGCGGCAGGAGCCTAGCAGTCTTCGTGTCTGCAGACGGGGAGGAAGGAGCCCGAGGGAGAACAGAGGCACTCTGAGTGAGTGCCAGCGATTCCCTTCCCTCTGTGAGCTGAGCAGCCTTGCTGCCGGGATGCGCCAAAACACGCACTTCGAAGCTCCAGAGTGAGTTTCTTTGATCCACTCCAGGGTTCTTAGCTGGAGCCCAGCTGTTCCTGACACATTGTGGAGGCTGCAGAAGAATGGACTGGCCAAGGTGGTTGATGTGCTGAACACCAGTGGCCAAGCTGGAGGTCTGCTCGTTGGCTTCTCTGCATTCCAGGTCTTGGCCTGCCAGCGGACACATGCACATGCAGGCGGGGCAGGGGATGGGGGTCATGAGGACAGGACGGGGCTGACCCACAGCAGCTTCCGGAGGCAGCCCCTGCAGGCCTGGTGAGGCAGCTCAGTGGGCAGTAGCTGCCCTGCCGTTCCACCCTCACTTGGGGAAGACTGTGCCACCTGGTGGCCCCGGGCAGGTGAGCTTGGGCAAGGCACTCCTCTCCAGACCTCGGTGGCCTCTGTAAAGGGGAGAGGATGGCGGTTCCTGTGGGGTGGCTGTGGTGTTGTGGGTGACGGTACCTGGCATGTGCTGCTGCTGCACAGATGGTCACCGTCTTTCCAGGACTGTTTCCAGGAGCCTCCCCACTGCCTCACAACACCGTTCATTTGTATTCTTCTTAGTGTGATTCAAAACAAAGAGATTAATGTTTCAGCCTAAAGTAGAGAGCGGATCAACCCCCCTCTTCCCATCAACCCCCCTCTTCCCCAGAACCCTCAGAGGCTGCCTGTTGCCCATGAAAATTCAGCTGAAACCCTTGGTCCTGCAGTTGGACCCTCTGGGCTGGCTCCTCGTCTCAGCGGCCTCCTGCCCGCCCTGAGAGGTCTGTGCTCTGGGGACACCATGTCCGCCTCTGTTGGAGGGATCTGTGTTCTGGGGACCCCATTTCCACCTCTGTCGGAGGAGTCTATGCTCTGGGGACCCCACGTCTGCCTCTGTCTGAGGGGCCTGTGTGCTGGATACCCCATGTCCGCCTCTGTTCTGGACGTGTCATGGGCTCGTCCTGGCTCCTATGCCTTCCTCCCCACACCCTGTCCTTGACATTCTTCTACTTCAGTTAAAGAGATCACATCCTCAGTAAAACTGGCCTGCTCCACTTGGCTGGAAACTCTTTCTCTTTGGGACACCCATGGCCCTTGCGTCTCTCTCGGGGTGCTGTTCCTACGGCTCCTCAGCAGCAAGTTCCCTGTGATCCCCCCTCCATCGCTGGTCCCCACGCCAGTCTGACCCTTTCCTGTCCCATAGCAGCCCCACCAGAGATGCACCTGTTGTCACTGTCTTTCCCACGGGGAGTGAAATCCATCCTTCAGTAAACAGCCCTGCCATGGTGTGCTCTGGGTGAATCTCAGGAGGGCCTTGTGGTCGGCCTCGTGTAGCTAAGGCCACAAGATTATGGCTAGATTGCCACAGCCCGAGGGCATCATCACAACCTCAGCCTCAGTCTTCATTCAGCACCTATTAGGAAGGCTTCTGTTTTCTTTTTCTTTGAGACAGGGTCCTGTGCTGTCACCCAAGCTACAGTGCAGTGGCACAATCTCGGCTCACTGCAGTCTTGAACTCCCGGGCTCAAGCCATCCTGCCTTAGCCTCCTAAGTAGCTGGGACTACAGGCACACGCCACCATGCCCAGCTAATTTTTTGTATTTTTTGTAGAGACAGCGTTTCACCATGTTGCCCAGGCTGGTCTCAAACTCCTGGACTCATTCAGTCTTCCCACCTCGGCCTTCCAAAGTGCGTGCTGGGATTACAGGTGTGAGCCACCAGGAGGCTTCTATTTTATCACCTGGAGAATTTTATTTCAGAAGACCCCTGGCGGTCAGTGAGGGCGAGCTTTTAGGTTATCTTAACGAGTCGGTCCCCAGGTGTGCGTGCTCTCTTTTGAGTCTTGTTTTATTCCATTTCCAGGTCATCCCTTCCTCCCAACTTGGAGATCAGACGACTGGAAGACGGAGCCGAGGGAGTGTTTGCCATCACTCAGCTCGTCAAGCGGACACAGTTCGGTCCCTTTGAGTCCAGGAGGGTCGCCAAATGGGAAAAGGAGTCCGCGTTTCCCCTGAAGGTAAAGGCTGTTGCCAAACAGGAGCTCAGGAACCGGGTATTTTTCTGGCGTTCCTATGTGGGAATGGGGAGTGAACCACCGAGTTTCCATGATTTGTCAATTCCTTGAAAATAGCTCTAAACATTGTAGGTCTGCTTAATTTCCAAGGAAACGTTTCTTTTTACATTGCGAGAGCATCAATATTAAGTTGGTATTTTGTAATTTTCAGTTTTGCAGAACATTAAAGAGTGTATTTAAAACATACGCAGGAGAAACGCCAAATGCTGACTCCAGCTGTCTTAAACGACCTCCGTTGCTGTTGCAGGCTTTACAAGGCAGTGTCTTGCAGGGGTCCATCACTCCAGTTCTTTTCACACCTGTGCAGAGCGTATGGTGGTTTGCAAAGCCCTTTCAAAGGGAAGGTGTTTGTTTAGGCAGTGATGAGACCTTGGGCAACAGTACGAAGTTTGGTAGCTCTAAAAAGCACATCAGACTGAGAGAAGAAAGTGGTTCTCTACTTTGACGTGAACTCAAGAAAACTAAAATGTATGTATATCGCAAGGCAGGCTTTAGCATACGTAAAAAATGAGCCCTCTGGAAGGCCTATGAGGCCAGGCGAGGCGAGTTTTTGACTGTTTCCATGTCTGCCCTCAGGGATACGATAGTACCCCAAGCCAGCCAGGCTTCAGAAATATCTGTGAAATAAACAAATGAGGAATGGGTTGTTAGTTAGCAAACTTTTCTTAGAGACCCTTGAAAGGGATCCGCTTGTTTTAGGACAGGCAGATGAAGTGGACAAGCTTGGGTTTTTGGAAGCCCTTTGAAAACCTGAGCTTATAAGGCAGATTGCAGCAAAAAGGGGAAAAAAGGAAAGGCACTTGAGTTGTTTACAAAAAGAGACGGAAGGAAGGAAGAAAGGAAGGGAGGGCAGGGAGGGAAGGAAGGGAAGGGAGGGAGGGAAGGAAGGGAAGGGAGGGAGGGAAGGAAGGAAAGGAAGGAAGGAAAGAAGGAAAGAAAAGGCTGTTTTAAGTTGAAGAAATATGTAACAATACCCAGTACAGCCTCTGAAAGGCCGTTGGCTACCTGCCTGTCCTTTGCAGCACCTATCCAGTCAATGTATGCAGTGGGTGCACGGTTGGGGGTGAGGCCCCTTTAATAAAAGAAGCCTTTTGTGCCCATTTTGGTGGTCTTTCAGCTACGCGATTTTGCAGGTCATCGCCTCGTAGCGGGTTGTTCTCAGTGCACGCACCAGCGTTCAGCTGGACTGTGCCCACCAGAGGGATGGTGCCACCAGCTGGGAGCATGCCTTCCTCAGCAACTGGTGGTCATTAGGTACCTGGTGGTCCCCCACCCTCGCCTCTCACTTCCAAGGGCTCCGTCCTTAGAGAGGCCTCTCTAGGAAAAGCTCAGGAGAGGGGAGAGCTGTCTTCCTGCAGGGAGGAAGAGCTCAGATCATGGCATCAGAAAATAAGGAACAAAACCCTCCTATAGTCGTGTGGTTGATTTGAACTTCAAAATATGTAAGTTTTTCTCCCTGCTTCCTGCCTGCATTTAATCCATAAAGCAATGGTGTTGTTTGATAGACAGGGAGGTAGCCAGCCGGAGGAACCCAGCATCCTGTGGTGGAGCTGGGATTAGAACTCTGTCCCAGTTCCCACTGGGCCATCTGGAGAGCCTAGGTGTCCCTATGACGCGTGGACTAGGAGTGGAGCTCAGATAGCCCAAAGCCGACCTGGACCAGGACTAGAACTTCAATATCCCCAGACCCACTAGAACCTGATTTGAACTTGAGTTCCGCACCTGGGCCGCGAGTAACACTCAGGTATCCAGATGACACATAGACTGCTGTGTGATGTATGATGACACATAGGCTGTGTCTGCTGCCTCCTTTTGCCTGTGACTAACTTGACCCATCCAAACCACATGGTCTACCTGTGACCCTCCTCACCATTGTAAACACCTCAGCATCCCATACAGGAGCCCTTATGGCCTCTGAGGTGGCACTGTCTAGATGGGTTCCTCAGCACCCGCCCCCGACACGCTGACACGCAGATGGGTAATCAGCCATTTTCCTGGCTTCTCCGCGGGCTGACTCACCCTCAGGTGTTCCAGAAGGACGGGCACCCCGTGTGCTTCGACACCTCCAATGAGGATGACTGCAACTGGATGATGCTGGTGCGGCCGGCGGCGGAGGCTGAGCACCAGAACCTGACGGCTTACCAGCACGGCAGCGACGTGTACTTCACCACCTCCAGAGACATCCCCCCGGGCACCGAGCTGCGCGTGTGGTACGCGGCCTTCTATGCCAAGAAGATGGACAAGCCCATGCTGAAGCAGGCCGGCTCTGGCGCCCATGGTACGTGGCAGCCCCTGATCCAGAGCCCACCTTCCCTCATGCCTGGCCGGAGGGGTTATGGCCCCTTGGCTCTGTGCTGACCCCACACTGATGAGATGGGTTGTGCTGGGCCAGCTGCTGGGATGCAGAGAGTGGAGGGGTGGAGAGTCGGGTCTGTCTGTCTGCTTGTCAAACATCCTTGGTCAGTTTGGGCACGTGGATGTAACACAAGCTAACACAGTGAGGCAGTGTTTAACAACAGAGATGCGTTCTCAGAAATGTATCCTGGGGCGATGGCATTGTCTTTGGCGCGTTGTAGAGTGCACTCTCGCGCACCTTGATGGCATGGCCTGCTAGCCACCCAGGCTGTGCCGTGTAACCTGTTGTCCTAGCTACCAACCTGTCCAACATGTGACTGTACTGCATGCTGTGGGCAACTGTGATGCATGGTATTTGTTTATGTAAACATAGACGAGGTAATAGAGGAAAAATACTGTATTAGAATCTCATGGGACCACTGTCATTGACTGAAACCTTGTTACGTGGTGCATGACTGCTTAGCTCTGCCCTTGGGGCTACGTCCAGTGACTCATCCTCCTAATCCTATGAGGCTGGGGTACTAGCCCTGTCTTTAGCCAGAGGAAATAGCACAGAGAGGTTTAGGAACTGACCCCAGGTCACAGTAGAGTAGATGAAGAAATCAGGATTGGTTCCTGGCACCTGGCTCCAGTGTTGCTGTTCACCGTGCAATGGCCGCCTCCCAGAGTTGGGGGGAGTGTCTGTGTGTGTGTGTGTGTGTGTGCGCGCGCGCGCGCGTCTGTGCATGTGCGTACCTGTGTGTGTGTGTGCGCGCGTGCACGCATGTGCATACCTGTGTGTGTGTGTGTGCGTGCGCGCACCTGTGTGTACCTGTGTGTGTGTGCCTGCATGTTCAAAGAAAGCCCTAGTGAAGGTTATGGGTGTGATCTGCCCATATCTAGCATTCCTGCTGGAAAAGCAGATCACAGTGCCTGTCCTGCTAAGCCGGGGTCGGGGCATCACTTTGCCCATCAAGCAGGGCTGTTGAACTTTAAATCTTTCTCATCCATGTTGCGGGTGTTTTGACAGAGATCCTCCTCATGAAACCTGAAGAAACTCTATGAAATTCCTTTTGACCTGCAAAACAGCAATTTCATACGGCTGAAGCTGGCACTACCCAGCGGAGCAAATGTTATTTATTGTTGGCATGAAGATTATTTGCTCAAGGGGGAGAAATAGATATTGACTCGCCTGATCCCCCCCAAACCAAATGACCTGATTCTCATATGAGCATTGTTTCCTTGTTTTATAAATGCAGTGTAATCCAAAATGTTAGTAGCTCGGTAGCGTAAGATTCTTAACGTATTTGGAAGGTTCTGGTCTGTCCTGTTGGTCAGTATGTTTGAGGCTTTGTAAAATGCCCCTGGTTGTCCCTAATCCCAGGTCTGCGACAGGCTGTGTGGGAGTGTCCCAGCGCTGTGCTGTCCTCATAAAACACCAGCAGCCCAGTGGCTTCACGTCAGAAATGTGCCTCTCACAGTGCTGGAGGCCAGACGTCCATGGTCAGGGTGTCAGCAGGGCTGGTTCCTTCTGGGCACTCTGAGGGAGAATCTGTCCCGGGACTCTCCCCAACCTCTGGTGGTGGCCGGCACAGCGGCCTTTTGCATCCCTTGGCTTGTGGCTGTGTCACTCCGGTCTCTGCCTGTCTTTTCCCCCATGTCTCTGTGTCCTCTCTTCATAAGGCCACCTGTCAGTGGATTCAGGCCTCCCCAGTCCATTACATTCTCACCTTAACTTGATGGCATCTGCACAGATCCTCTCCCAAAGGTGGTGGGTGGATGTGAATTTTGGGGAGCCACTATTGAACCCACTATGGGCCATGTGAGGGCTGGGTGGAGAGGGGCCGCTGGGGATGCTGCCGGGGAGTGTCGGCAAGGAGCCAGGTGGGGCGGCTCCTTCTAGGGCCTGCAGTGGTGGCAGCGTCCTCTTCGGCCAGGTTGGTAAAGACTTTGCACCCTTCACGGAGAAAGACTGTGGCTTTGTGGGGAGTTCTTTAAGAATGAAAAGGACAAAAAGAACTTGGAGAAACCCACTGCCCTTTACCCAGCGGCTCCTAGCCCCACCCTCGTGGCTCTGCCAAAACCAGGTGCCTGGCCTGGCCCCGCGTGAGAAAGGCCCCCGTGGTGGTGCCCGCTGGGTCAGGGGCCATTTCCAAGTCCTGCGAGGCTGGGCTCTCTGAGCAGACCCAAGTGACTGTGATCTTCGGGACCTGAGCTGCTTGTGTCTGGAATTCCTGAAGGCCTAGGCAGCTGGCAGCATGTGTGCCCATGGCCAGCCCAGACTGCAGCCATGCTGGGGTTTGGGTTCTGAGATGCTGTCCTTGGCCATTTACCCGCTTATCAGCTTATATCCTGGGGGTTGCCCTCACCACTCTCAAGGCTAAGGTCAAAGCAAAAGTTGCCACCCCTTATTGGAGCTACAGGTGTTTTGTATTCATTTTACCTGCTGGAGACCCTTTAATCTGGAGCTGAGTTTGAAACAGTAGATTTAAGTGGAGTCAGCCTGGGACTGTGGTGTTCAACAGAGTCGCCTCCTGATTCCAGAGTTCCTAGGGTAATTCCGATTCCTCCCTAAAACTTCTCAGAATGAAAGGACACTTGTCATAATTCGACCAGGACAGTCTGCGTAAATGGGAGCATTGGTCACTTAAGCATAGCTTAAACCTCAACAGGGTTTATAATTGGGGAAATAAATAAACAACTCAGTTACTCTTAGATTTCAGAAATGCTTTTTAGAATGGTCGCTTGTGTTTGGGGACAAATGGCAAGCAGTTATTTCTAGAGAGGTAGTGAACATCATGATTCCTGTCCACTCACTGGTCGGTTGGGTTCCTCCTTCCCTTCCCTAGAGAGCCCCTGTTGAGCTCTGGCTTGGCCCTTGAAGTGTCGCCGGCTGCCTTGGTGGGCTTTCCTTGGGGTCCACCTGCTGATTGTTCAAACAGCAACCCAGCAGCCGCGTCATCGCCCCCGCTACCTACACACACACTGCCTCTCATCCTCTGCCACCTACCTGGCTCCTTGCCCTGGGCCCCTCCTCCCTGAGCCGCCAGGGGTCCCTCTCCAGGCACAGTGGTGCTTCTAGAGCCCTGCCTGCCCAGTGCACCCGGGGTCCACCAGAGCCTGTGTGTGTGTTGAGCACCTCCCCCAGCTGAAGCTATGCACTGGAGCCCAACACTGCCCACTTCTCAGAAATGAGTATCTCAATAGATAACAAGACCTTCGAAGAGAGGCTAGAAACATCTGGAAAGCTGGCCACTTGCCCAGTTCTCACTGTTTAGACTGGACACGTGAAGGCCTGGAGTTCTAGGGTAACTGTGTAATTCCACTCCTGCTCAGCGACACGGCCTCTGGGGTGGACACTCCCAGAGAGAACGCTCCTACGTGATGGGAGGAAAGGAGGCCTTTGGTGGCATTGTTGCACCTCTGGCCCAGTGGGCGTAGGCAGAGTGATGTGAGTGGCCTCCAGGGCCATTGGTGTGCTCCTAGAACCGTACTGGCGGCCGACGAACCCAGGAACCGTCTTCCTGTAAATTACTTATTATGGTGGCCGAGTCTTTCTTGGTGAGCATGAGAGCTCCTAAGACTCATTGACTTAATTCTGTCTCTTTCATTTGCTCCAAACATACATCTTTGTATAGAAATCAGTCAGTTTTGCAAATCAGCAGAGCTGTCTTCTAAATACAGAGAAAAGTTTGGTTTTATACTAAAGGAGCAGTAACACATCCCTTTAAAAGTTACTTATTTTATTCTGGTAGTGGATTTACTTTTCTAGTTCCTTTTCTTTTTTTGTTGTTTTTTGAGATAGGGTCTGGCACTCTCGCCCAGGCTGGAGTGCAGTGGCATGATCGTGGCTCACTGCAGCTGCCCTCCTGGGCTCAAGTGATCTTCCCATCTCAGCCTCCCTAGTAGCTGGGACCACAGGGATGTGCCACCACACCCAGCTAATTTTTTTAATTTTAATTTTTAGTAGAGATGGGTCTCACTGTGTTGCCTAGGCTGGTCTTGAACTCCTGGATTCAGGCAATCCTCCCACCTTCCAAAGTGCTGGGATTCCAGGTGTGAACCACTGTGCCTGGCCTTATCTTTTTTTGAGCTCAAATTAAGATTGATTTTCTCTCTTTACAAGAACCTGAACCTGCTGACTGATGGAGGGGGCAGCCCAAGAAGCATCCTGGATCTTCATGGGAGAGAGCATGGGGCCCAGGAGGAGAGTGTGGTGGTGGCACCCTGCCAGTAGAGCGTTGTTATGAGACATCCCATCCCCACCAGCTTCTACTCCCTTTTACACTTGCTCTGAGAAGCTGCTGCTTGAAGAATCCCACAAGATCATGGACAAATGGAAATCAGAGCCAGAGTCCCATTTCTCACTCACCTTCTGAAACATACCTGGGTTTCAAAGAGAAAATTTTCAAAATCACCTTTCTGATGAAAAAAGTAAAATACAAACACATTTTATAACATTGGGGAAACTGTTCAGTCACACAGAGCATCACTGTTCTAACTCAACTGTTGTTGCCATATGATTCACATTTTCTAGTATTTTTTATTTTATTTTATTTTATTTTTGAGACAGCGTCTCGCTCTGTCGCCCAGGCTGGAGTGCAGTGGCGCGATCTCGGCTCACTGCAAGCTCCGCCTCCCGGGTTCACGCCATTCTCCTGCCTCAGTCTCCCGAGTAGCTGGGACTACAGGCGCCCACCACCTCACCTGGCTAGTTTTTTGTATTTTTTTTTTTAGTAGAGACGGGGTTTCACCGTGTTAGCCAGGATGGTCTTGATCTCCTGACCTCGTGATCCGCCTGTCTCGGCCTCCCAAAGTGCTGGGATTACAGTCTTGAGCCACTGCGCCCGGCCTGTATTTTTTATTTTATTTTAATTTTATTTTTTTGAGACAGTCTTGCTCTGTCACCCAGGCTGGAATGTAGTGGCCCAATCTCAGCTCTCTGCAACCTCCACCTCCCAGTTCAAGTAATTCTCTTGCCTCAGCCTCCCCAGTAGCTGGGATTACAGGCATGTACCATCACTCCCAGCTAATTTTTCTATTTTTAGTAGAGATGGGGTTTCGCCATGTTGGCCAGGCTGGTGTTGAACTCCTGACCTGAAGTGATCCGCCCGCCTCAGCCTCCCAAAGTGCTGGGATTACAGGCATGAGCCACCTCACTGGCCCCTGTATTTTAAAAACCAGCACTGATGACATATAGTTTACATACAGTAAGACTCAATGATTTTAAGTATACAGTTCAGAGCTTTTTTTTGAGATGGAGTCTGGGTCTGTTGCCCAGGCTGGAGTGCAGTGGTGTGATCTCGGCTCACTGCAACCTCTGCCTCCCAAGTTCAAGCAATTCTCGTGCCTCAGCCTCCCAAGAAGCTGAAATTACAGGCGCATGCCACCACGCGTAGCTAATTTGTGCATATTTTAGTAGAGACGGGGTTTTGCCATGTTGCCCAGCCTGGTCTTGAGCTCCTGGCCTCAAGTAATCCACCCGCCTGGGCCTCCCAAAGTGCTGGGATTACAGGCGTGAGCCACTGTCCCTGCCAGTTTAGAGACTTTTTTTTTTTTTTTTTTTGAGACGGGGTCTCGCTCTGTCACCCAGGCTGGAGTGCAGTGGCCGGATCTCAGCTCACTGCAAGCTCCGCCTCCCGGGTTCATGCCATTCTCCTGCCTCAGCCTCCCGAGTAGCTGGGACTACAGGCGCCCGCCACCTCGCCCGGCTAGTTTTTTGTATTTTTTAGTAGAGACGGGGTTTCACCGGGTTAGCCAGGATGGTCTCGATCTCCTGACCTTGTGATCCACCCGTCTCGGCCTCCCAAAGTGCTGGGATTACAGGCTTGAGCCACCGCGCCCGGCCTAGAGACTTTTGAGTGTCTACAGTTGTCTGAACTCCACCACAGTTGACTTACAGACCTCGACTTCATCCCAGGAAGTTCTCTGGTGCTGCCCTGTAGTCAGCCCTGCCCACTGGAATGCCAGACTGTTTGCTGTGCTGTAGCTTTGCTGTTCCTTTTTTTTTTTTTAAAAAACTCTGCATTTTTGCATAGCGGAGCTCTCGCTGCACCTCCCATCTTACTGCTTACTTTTCTTTGCGTGCACAGTCTGGCTCACCACATCTTAAGCCTTTTCCCTACTGGTACTATCTCTGGCATCACTTTAAAGCTGTATGGTGTTAGATTTTGTTGAGACACTTCTCTTTTGTTGGATATTTAAATGATTGGCAGTCAAGAATTGCCTCCTGTTAACTAATATTTTTTCTTAAGAATTCTTATCTTTTACAATTAATATTCAGAAAATCCTGAGTACTTCTCTTGATGAGCGGATAGTCATCATGACAAGTTTTTCTAGTCCTCTTTACTTAGCTGAGCACCAAGTTGAGGAGAACCGGCGCTTGTGGGGGTGTGGAGGCTTATTGCCGGAGACAAGGGCCCACGTGGATTAGAAGAAATTCTCCTTATTCAGAAGTGGTGGCTTTCAGCTAACCTGGGCCCTTGTCCTCTTTTTCTGAAACTTATATGTGAGTGTCTTTCTCTCTTTGGAACCTGTGTATGTTTGGGAAGGTGAGTGAGAAATGGGAATTTGGTTCTGATTTCCATTTGTCCTTGATATTTTGGGATTCTTCAAGCAGTGGATTCTCAGAGAGCAAGCGTAAAAGGGAGCAGAAGCTGGTGGGGACGGGATGTCCCGGAAAAGTGCCCTGCTGGCAGGGTTCCCCCCGCACACATACGCTCTTTCTGCTCTTTCTTTATTTTTAGTATGACAAAAAATTTCATGTTACATTTATACCTCTTCTTGTTATCTTATGAAAACTCAGAACATGCTTGCAAACGGTGATAGCAGTAATGTCTATCTTTTCCTTTTATTCATTGCATCTTTAGTGCTGGTTTTGAATATGAAAAGATACATGTTTTTTTCTAGCGCTGAATGCATGTGCAGTTGTAGTTCTGGATTATTTTTTAAAGACCCAGGAGAGTTTGTCTTTGGGAGTGGCCCCTAGAGTTTGCCGTGGGTGATGAACTTCAATCCAGGCTGTATCATGATTAGAGTCAAAGTGATGGGCAGGGGTCCTGCCGTGGGCTGGCCCATAGAGCTGCCAGATGAATTGTAGAGAAACTGGCCTGGGCCAGATTGTGGCACGCTCACTTAAAATGCCTCCCAGTTTTAGGTTGCACAAGAGCATCAGTGACTTTTTTGTTAAAAGGTGCCTGTAGTTATCTTTATAGCCAGGTTTACACCACATGTCATGTACTCTCAGCCTAGCTGTCTCTCCCCAGATTCCTGTGTGGTGTGGGCTGAGGGAGAGAGGTGCTTCCTGGGATAGTGGCCCCCTATCTCAGGTGTCTGTGTAAAATTAAGTTCAAATTTAGTAAAATTAAACACTTACTTCCTGGAACATGAGCCACATCTGGTTACCGGCTGCCTTGCTGGATACCAGCTATGGAGAACGTCAGTCATCCACAGAAAGTCTGCTGGACAGCGCTGGGCGGGAGCAGCAGCCCAGCCACACACGGGGGCGCCACTGGCTGGCTGTTTTGGGTTCCACTGTCTCTTATTCTATGAGCCAGTGAGAGCTAGGGGAATTACGCTTGGTTCTTTAGGATGCATTTTTCTCGTGAAGTCATGTAAGGGACAAACCTGGTCCCTCTGGACTGGCTTCTTGGAGGAGTTCTCAGCTCTGCGACTGGTGACCCTGCAGCAGGCATGTCTCTGTGCTCAGTTGCCTCATCTGTGCAAAGGGGACAGTCACATGGCCGAATCAACCATGTGTGTAAAGCTCTGAAAATGGTGTCTGTCATGTGGAGTGACCACAGGCCCATCAGCTGCTGTCATCACTGTCATCACCACCTCTCAGCACACAGCCGGGCCGGGATTCGGGGAGACATGAGCTGCCTGGGGGTCACCTTCTTCTCCTCTCATGTCTTTTGAAGCTGCAGGCACCCCGGAAAACAGCGCCCCCGTGGAGTCGGAGCCCAGCCAGTGGGCGTGTAAAGTGTGTTCCACCACCTTCCTGGAGCTGCAGCTCCTCAACGGTAAGGAAGACGTGTGGGGAGCCCCCATTGTAAAACTCCTGTGTCGAGCTCCCTCTGACTTACGCTGTCACCTGTCTGCGGCTGTCGGGATGTCCCCAGCTTTGCCCTGTCTGCCCCACTGCCCCACAGTGTAGTCGCCAGAACCAAGGCTTTCTCGGGGTTTAAAGCTTCTGGGCAGTCCCGCTTCCCACCCCCAACCTCTGCAGGCCTCACTCCTCCTGGTTGTGGAAGTTGCATTTCAGCTGGGCGCCTTGACTCTGGCGCTGGCAGGGGCCAGGAGCCAGCCATGGCATCTGTTGTGCCGTCTTGCCTATGTTGTTTCCGCTTGACGGCCCCTTCCACCGTTTCTTTATCTGCCAGACATTTTTTTTCTTTTTTTGAGACAAGGTCTGGCTCTGTTGTCCAGGCTGGAGTGCAGTGGCATGATCATGGCTCACTGCAGCCTTGACCTGCCAGGCTCAAGCGATCCTCCCACGTCAGCCTCCTGAGTAGCTGGGACCACAGGGATGTGCCACCACGCCCAGCGAATTTTTGTATATTTTTTGTAGAGACAGGGTTTCACCCAGGCTGGCTCAAACTCCTGGGCTCAAGCAGTCCATCTGCCTCGGCCTCCCAAAGTACTAGGTTTACAGGCGTGAGCCACTGCACCCGGCCTGCAAAACATTTTTATCTACTCAGGTTGACATACCAATTTAAGGCAGCTGGGAAAGAATTGAACACATTTCCAGCTTCTGCAGTGCCCTGGGAACTTTGTTTATTTGTCTTAGGGAGCTGATTTTTCTACAAGCCTCTTATGAGGCTAATGTGTAGTGAAGAAAGACTCACGTCAAATAAACCATGGGGGAGTCGCATGGAAACAGTTTGTGGCGTTTGTCACATGTGGAACATGCTCAGAGGCCCCAGGCCTGGCAGGGTTCCAGGCAGTGCGGTTGTGAGGAGTGACTGGGACAGCCACTATGCTGATACCAGCAGACTTTAGCTACCTGGTCACACGTTCCTGAGACCTCCTACTCATCTTGGCTGTAATGAATTTACGCACGTGTCACTTTGCCCTCTGCTTGGTGAGAAGCATTTTGTGTCTGTCACCAAGACATAAATAGCAGAGCAGGCGGTTGGGTTTTCTAGAAATGCCACGTTTGTGCAGAGCACACCGCGGACCTCATGGAGACCCATGGTAGGTGCTGCACAGCGGGAGGGTGCTGCCTGCACTGGGCGGTCCCCTCCACAAAGCCAGACAGATGCTGCTCATTTGTTTTTCTTCCTGATAACTAGTTTTGAGTGAAGAAAAAAGAAATTCCTTCATATTTTCAGTCAAATTCTACTTGTATGTCATCAACTACGTAAGGCGTGGTACTCGGGCTCCCCTTACAGTGAGGCTGATGGTGACTAAGACCCCTCATTGCCAGGTCCTACAGACACTGCCTTGTATCAACACCATGCAATACAACCGTGACTCCATTTCAGGGATGAGTAAACAGAGGCAGGAGTCCCTGCCCACAGGACGGCTGCCTTGAGGGCTGGAGTCAGGTACTCGGGCAGCCCAGCCTCTGCCACCCAGATTACCAGAGGAGTCCCGAGCATTCCTTCCAGGTGACAGCTCTGCCTTCTGTGGCAGCCTCTCGCTGGGGGGCTTCTCAAGAAAATCCATGGTTCAGGAGCCCAGGACTGGGAAGCCGAGCCCAGGAAGGAGGAGACTGAGGAGCAGCCCCAAAGGCGGCGGGCGTGTGAGCGGGGAGGGGCTGTGTGTGTGTGTCCCTGTGAGGGGGGAGGGGCTGCGTGTGTGTGTGTGTGTGTGTGTGTGTGTGTGTGTCCCTGGGAGGGGGGAGGGGCTGTGTGACCTCCCTGAGATAGGAGGGACTGTGTGACCTCCCTGAGATGGGAGGGGCTGTGTGACCCCCCTGAGATGGGAGGGGCTGTGTGACCTCCCTGAGATGGGAGGGGCTGTGTGACCCCCCTGAGATAGGAGGGGCTGTGTGACCCCCCTGAGATAGGAGGGGCTGTGTGACCTCCCTGAGGTGGGAGGGGCTGTGTGACCTCCCTGAGGTGGGAGGGGCTGTGTGACCTCCCTGAGATGGGAGGGGCTGTGTTTCTCTTTTTCAGGCTGAGGGGTTGTGTGTTCCTCTTGAGATGGATTGTGCTGGGCCAGTTTGGGAAAGGAGTGTTTTGGGAAAGGTGGGGCTCAGAAGTTAGCAAAACATCACAAGGATGTTTCACAGTTCTGGATGGCCAGAAAAGATGGCACACGTCCACTGCGTGTAGGATACAAGAGAGGATCCTTTGCGGGAAAGGAGCAAAGGGAATGCCCAGGTTGCTGGTGAAGGAGATTGTAGGACAAGAGATGTTCCCTAGTTCAAGGACAGACACCTGGTCCAGATTGGAGCAGCAGCAAGGGCTCCAGGAATAATGGCTCAAAAAGGAAAAGAAAAGAAGGAAATAGAGCATTAACTGATATGTTTGTAGACGAAAGAGTTATACTTCTGGCAGAGTTTAGGGATCAATTAGTAATAAAAACATAGAAAAAAGTAAGCAAATGTTATTAATAAAAAGTAAGGCAATAATTAACTTCAGAGCAAATGAAGGTTATATATATATACTTAGAAAAAAAAAAAAAAAGGGCCAGGCGTGGTGGTTCAAGCCTGTAATCCCAGAACTTTGGGAGGCCAAGACGGGCGGATCACGAGGTCAGGAGATCGAGACCATCCTGGCTAACATGGTGAAACCCCGTCTCTACTAAAAAAATACAAAAAACTAGCTGGGCATGGTGGCAGGTGCCTGTAGTCCCAGCTACTCAGGAGGCTGAGGCAGGAGAATGGCGTGAACCGGGGAGGCGGAGCTTGCAGTGAGCTGAGATCCAGCCACTGCACTCCAGCCTGGGGGACAGAGCGAGACTCTGTCTCAAAAAAAAAAAAAAAAAAAAAAAAAAAAAAAAAAAAAGAATTGGTCCAGGCATGGTGGCTCACACCTGTAATGGCAGCACTTTGGGAGGCCAAGGCAGGTTGTTCACCTGAAGTCAGGAATTTGAGACCAGTCTGGCCATCGTGGTGAAACCCCATCTCTACTAAAAATACAAAAATTAGCCAGGCATGATGATGTGTGCCTGTAGTCCCAGATACCTGAGAGGCTGAGACAGGAGAATGGCTTGAACCTGGGAAGCAAGGGCTGCAGTGAGCCGAAATTGCACCACTGCACTCCAGCCTGGGCGACAGAGTGAGACTCCGTTTCAAAAAAAATAAATAAATAAAGACCGGGCCCAGTGGCTCATGGCTGTAATCCCAGCACTTTGGTAGGCTGAGGCAGGCGGATCATGAGGTCAAGAGATCAAGACCATCCTGGCCAACATAGTGAAACCTCGTCTCTACTAAAAATACAAAACTTAGCTGGGCATGGTGGTGCCTGCCTGTACTCCCAGCTACTCAGGAGGCTGAGGCAGGAGAATTGCTTGAACTCTGGAGGTGGAGGTTGTAGTGAGCCAAGATTGCACCACTGCACTCCAGCCTGGCGACAGAATGAGAGTCCGTCTCAAAAACAAACAAACCAAAAAACGAATCATAAACATATATTGGTGCAGTTGTGAATACATTTTTATGGTCATAATTATGAATCCACTGATTATTGATTTACCCCAAAATAGTGATATAAATATGTTGGTGGGATTGTGGAGAAGCTAAGCGTTTGGGAGGGAGAGTATAGTCTACAAGAAAGCTAAATCCTTGTCCTCCATATTAAATAATAGATGCTGTCTAATACTGAAAAATGGAAAGGCAATAATAGGTGGGGACGAGTAGTTACAGACGGCTGCTGTTTTCTGTTTTGCAGCTAGGACTGGTTATTTGTGCATTCTCTATTTTTTCTTGCCAGACTTACCAATATCATTCGTCTTTTCAAAGCACCCACTTTTGGCTTTGTTGATCCTTTTTATTGTATATTTACTTTTATTTCTGCTCTTATTTATTATTTCGTTTTTACACTTTTCATTCTGTGTCTTTCTAACAAGTTGGATGCTTAACTCATTAATTTCCAGCTGTTTTATTCTCTCGTGTAAGCATTTTGGATGATTTTTTCCTAAGAACCATGTTAGCTGCATTCCACATTTTGATTATACAGTGCATCTAAATTTATATGCACTTAATAACATAGTCTAATAATAGGCAAAAATTGGCAGATCTACAAGGAGAAATAGAAAAATCTGCCTCCATGGTGGGGGCTTTTAATATATACATCTTAATTGATAAATCAGGCTAAAAATCACAGGAATATAGATTTGAAGCACACAGTTAACACAATTGATTTAATAAGTATATTTAAAATGCTTCATCTAACAGGTAGAGTATATATACATCTCTTTGATGTGTGGGCTGTCTTCCTCCCACAGTTTAATTCTAAATATTTTCGAATTTGCTCTGTTTTTCCTGTTTGAATTTATAATTGTCTAGAATGATGTTTGCTAATTTCCTTATGTATGGCTTTTTTTTTTTTTTTTTTTTTTTTTTTGACTTTAGTTCCCTTTGTTTTATATTTCTGACCCTCAATCTAAAATCACTCTTACTGCCTTTCAGAATTTCCTCTGGGGCAGGCCTGCTAGTGGCCATCTTTTCAGTCTTTGTCTCAAAATGTCTTTTTTTAACCATTTGCATTGGAAATGGTTTTCACTGAATTTTTGATTTATTCTTATTCTCTTTCTGCACAGTGAGGATGTTGTTATGCTGCTTTCTTCCATTGTTGCCCTTGATACGTCTGCTGTCATTACAATTGTTCCTTCATAAGTAATCGCTGCCTTGTACTTGTTTGCTTTTGAAACCTCCTCTGTCTTTGGAGTTCTGCAATTTATAACAGAGTCATCATTTATGTCTTTATTTTTATTTGTTTTCCCTGTTCAGATCTTGAATCTGAAGATTCATGTCTTTCATTCATTCTGGATAATCCCCTACCCTTATCTTGCCCATTGTTTAGCCCTCCTTCCCTATTCTCTCTTTGTCCTATCGTACATGTTTTAGACCTTCTCGTTATATTACACTTCATGTCTTCTTAGCTCCTGCTCATATTTTTCTAGCTCCTTGTCACTTTTCTACATTCTGGGTAATCTTTGCAGCTCTTCATTTTAGTTTATGAGTTCTCTCTTCAGTTGTGTCTAATTTTCTGTTTAATCCATACATTGTGTTTTTATTTTGGGTCTCTATTTTATATAAGTTTTATTTGGTTATTTTTCATAACAGCTTGTTATATTTGCCTTTTTTATGTTTTTTTTTTCACTTCTTTACTCATTTAAATGTATTTTCCCCCAGTTTTCTCCTCTCAACTTGTGTTATTATCTAGGAATTCCATTCTTCCTGAGTTTGTGTGTGTGTATGTGTCTGCTGACACCCTGATGGCTCATTGCTTAATTTTTTAGTTTTCCTGGGGCTTTTCTTGCTTTTGTTGTTGTTTTAGTAAGCTCTTTAGCAAGGAATCTTCTTTTTCCCCCGCCCCCACAGTGGTCCTTCCGTGCACTCTGGATTGTGGAAGCAGTGTTACATAGTGTTTTGATTTTGCTTCTGCTACGTCTCCCAGGGCTTTCACAGTTCTAGGGCACAATTCTTTTCTTTCTTTCTTTTCTTTTTTTTTTGAGACAGAGTCTTGCTGTATCACCAGATTGGAGTGCAATGGTGCGATCTCACTCACTGCAACCTCTGCCTCCCGGGTTCAAGCAGTTCTCCTGCCTCAGCCTCCCCGGTGGCTGGGACTACAGATGCACACCACCACACCCAGCTAACTTTCTGTATTTTTATTAGAGACGGGTTTTCACCATGTTTACTAGGCTGGTCTTGAACTCCTGACCTCACATGATCCACCTGCTTCAGCCTCCGAAAGTGCTGGGATTACAGGCGTGAGCCACCGTGCCTGGACACATTCATATTTTGATACCTCCTTCTCAGGTTTTTGCTTTGTAGACGTGTGTGTGTCTGCTTTTTTCACTAAACTGCCCTCATGGTGAACCTACCATTGCTTTTACCACTTAATTTACTTTTAAAAATAGCAATTGTGTTGGATGCAGAGGAAATAACACAGTAGAAATGAAGTTCACTTGCCTATACAAAGGTTGGCAAATGAGATTGAAAACAAACACACATGGGAACCAGAGGCCAGGGCAGGTGTGGACGGTGGCAGGTTTCCTAATTGCATGGTGCCTTTGCATCTCTCTTTGCAGAACATCTCTTGGGCCACTTGGAACAAGCCAAAAGCCTTCCTCCAGGCAGCCAGAGCGAGGCAGCAGCTCCCGAGAAGGAGCAGGACACACCCCGGGGGGACCCCCCTGCAGTGCCCGAGAACGAGAATGTTGCCCCCAAAGAACAGAAGAAAAAGCCTCGAAGGGGGAGAAAACCCAAAGCGTCCAAAGCTGAGCAGCCTCTAGTCATCGTGGAAGACAAGGAACCCGCAGGTGATGAGTGGATTCCTGGGATGAGTACCTGCGTGGGGTGCAGCCCTCCTGGTACCTGAGGGCTGGCGGGACAGGGGGCAGAGGGCAGGGCAGGAAAACTCAGTGTAAAAAGGCCTCGTGGAAGGTAGACTCTAAGCCCTTCTGTTTTTCTCTCAATCAACTCTAGTAAAGTACAATTTCCATGTAATACATTTCACACTAAAAAGGATACAGGTTTTGGATTTTGACAAATGGATACAACTGTGAAACCAGCACCCCCGTCAGGGTAGAGGACATTTCCGTCTCGTTAGCCACTTTCCTGACTGTCTTCTGTACCAGTTCATTCCACCCATCCTGGAATTTCTCATGAATGGACTCTGCCTCTTTCAGGCAGCATACAGGCTGGAGACCCGCCCACATGGTTTATCTGTGACTCCTTCTCCTTGATCGCTGAACAGTGCTTGGTCTGTCACCTGTGGGTGGGCGCTGAGTCACTCCCAGGCCCCTCATCCTTTGATTGTGCGGCATCCTCAGTTGGGTTTGAAGAGGCATTTGACCCTCTTCCAGGGTGTGCGGTCCCTGCAAGGCTCTTGTCCCTGTGGTCCTCACACAGCCCCCATCCAAGCCACCTGCAGCACACACCTGGTGGGCCTCACAGTGAGGACGAGATCTGATGCTCAGCCACCGGCCCCTTCACCTTTGTTACTGACACCGGGCAGTTTTTCTTTTTACTGTCTGGGGTACACCAGGATTTCTTTTGTGAGAGTGAAAAGAAGTCCTTATTGTTTCGATGAATTAGAGAGAATTGGGAAGAGCAGCCATCGTGGAATATTCTGAGCCTCCCCTTTTCCACTCTGGGTCTGCAGCTTCTCGGCTCTGCACTGCTGGGCGCTGATTTAGGAGCACCCGAAAGCCTCCTGGCCAGTTTCCCCACGTCTCTGTGAATAGGCATAGAAGATGGGGGGCGGGGGAAAGCGGGTCAGGTAGATATTTCACTAATTCTTACTTGCGTTGGGAAGACATTTAGTAGGCAAAGTGTTAGAAACCAGTGGTTGAATTTTTTGGTGTAATCTTCTCCTATTTCATTTGTCTCAGGTTTCTGGCCAGGGTCTCTAGTATTGGCGATGATGTGATCTTTGACTTTTGTACAAAATGGTTAGCTAAAATGGTTATACTCATGTTAGCACATTTAATTAGAAGCATTAACATTTCTAAATCTCTGTCAGAAAATAAGTTCTAAGTTTCTGCTATATATCCAAAATATTTTTGGTTGGTATGAAGAGGGATTGAAGTAATGTTATGATGTTGTGGTTTTAAAAAAGAATAACAAATTATAACTTCAGTTTGGGCTAAGAAAAACATTTTGCTTTTCTGTGTATACTAGTAAATGTGTGGATCCCAAAATATTGCCAGTTTTTTTTTTCTTTTTTCCCCTGTGTAAACCTCAACATTTGTGCCTACCGCTGTGGCCCGGCTGTGGTCCCCATGGGGCGATGTGTCACCATGGTTTGGCTGTGTTTGTCCCCTGCTCTTGTGGTGACTTGGCTTGTCATATCCCCTTCGTACAGAGCAAGTGGCAGAGATCATTACCGAGGTCCCTCCGGATGAGCCTGTGAGTGCAACACCAGACGAGCGGATCATGGAGCTGGTTCTGGGGAAGCTGGCCACCACCACCACTGACACCAGCTCGGTTCCAAAGTAAGTCCTGCCTGGCACCTGGGGCCATCCTGTGGACAGACAGTGCTGGCAGCAGCCAGGCCATTCTGGAGGGAAGGCACCTTCCCAGCAGGAAGGCCCCAGGAGAGGAGGTGGAAACGGACCTGCTGAGGAAGCAGCAGGAATGTTCTGGAACTCAGGAGTTTAATGGTGCATCCACTGTGAAAACAGCTTTAAAGAAACGTTTTATTGTGGTTAAATACGCATGGCATAAATTTAACCATTTTAACCATGTTTAAGTGCACAATTCAGTGGCATTCAGGATAGTCACACTGTTGGGCAACCATCTCCCCCAGCCATCTGTGGCACTTTCCCATCTCCCCAAGCTGAAACACTGTCCCCATTAAGCACCCGCCCCAGCCCCCTCCCCCAGCCTCTGGCACCCACCATTCTACTTTCTGTCTCTGGATTTGATGACTCTAGAGATGTCATAGAAGTGGAATCAGACAGAATTTGTCCTTATATGACTGGCTTATTCCACCCTGGCTCATCCACGTGTAGCCTGTGTCAGAATTTCCTTCCTTTTCAACACTGAGTAATATTCCATGGTGCATATGCCCCATCTTTTGTGCATCCATTGATGGACAGCTGGGTTGCTTCTAGCTTTCGCAATGCTGCTGTGATAAAACACTTTGCTATTTGAATTTCAGTGAATTTAACAGATTGCCCTGTGTTTTAGTTATGATTCTTGGGTTATTTTTACCCTGGAGTTGAATAAGTTGGTGGTCATTTTTTGGGACCCTTTTTGGATCACCTCTTATAGTTGGCAAAATAATGTCAGAAATGATGTTACCTGTTTATTTATTTATAGTTTATCTTATTGCCCAGAAGAGTTCAGGTGGCTTACCATCAAAAATACATTTAATAGGGAAAAGAAGTTTTAAAAATCAGGTACTGATAATATGTAAAACAGAGGAGAGTTAAGACAGAGTGACAAGAGCAGAAAACAGATGTGGTTATTCTAATTGAGGCACAAACTGACCTCCAGGCTTTCTGGTGGCCAGAGTTAGAACACAGTCAGGTGTGTGGCTGTTACAGCTAAAGCTGCCTAATGTCATTATATATTCAAGGCGTCCCTTTCAGGTGCCCTGGAAGCTGGGAGTGACGCCCAGGCACATTCCCTCCTTTCTCGGTACAGGCTCGGGATTAGCTGGGAAGTTTTGGAAGGAGGCCATTTCCACGCTGCTTGTAACCTGGAACTTTTTTCCCACCTGTCTTTTCCCAACTTATTGACGTCCCCGGGCAGGTTCACCCATCATCAGAATAACACCATCACACTCAAGAGGAGCTTAATTCTCTCGAGCAGACACGGCATCCGGCGCAAGCTCATCAAACAGCTCGGGGAGCACAAGCGGGTTTACCAGTGCAACATCTGCAGCAAGATCTTCCAGAACAGCAGCAACCTGAGCAGGCACGTGCGCTCGCATGGTGAGTCTGCACGGCCCGGCCGGCGCCCGGGGCCGGGGGTGGGAGGACAGCATAGAGTCTCCTCTCCTTGGGTCGTCTCCCATGAGCTGCGCCAGTGAGAGGCTGCGGTTGGTGGGTGATCATCTCTGCAGCCCCTTTGCATGGAGGGAGTAAGGCGGCTGGGGGGGCGTTTCCCCCGTGGGCATGCTTCTCTCAGTAAATGCTCTAAGTGGTGAATGAGCTCTCGGTTGGTTGGTTCCTCAGGTGACAAGCTGTTTAAGTGCGAAGAGTGTGCAAAATTGTTCAGCCGCAAAGAGAGCCTAAAGCAGCACGTGTCTTACAAGCATAGCAGGAACGAGGTGGGTGGAAATAAGCCCAGGGTTCTCTTCCCAGTTGTGTGGATGAGGCAGACAACTGACCAAATCACCATGTTGCAATGAGAAGAAAGAATCCCAGGAGGGAGGAGAGTGGGGGAGGGAGGAGAGTGGGCAGGGGCTGTGGGGGAGGGAGGAGAGTGGGGGAGGGAGGAGAGTGGGGGAGGGAGGAGAGTGGGGGAGGGAGGAGAGTGGGGGAGGGAGGAGAGTGGGGGAGGGAGGAGAGTGGGGGAGGGAGGAGAGTGGGGGAGGGAGGAGAGTGGGGGAGGGCTGTGGGTGCCCAGGCGTCCCTGAAAAAAGGGAGTCCCAGGAGGGAGGAGAGCGGGCGAGGGCTGTGAGGGAGGGAGGAGAGCGGGCGAGGGCTCTGGGTGCCCAGGCGTCCCTGAGAAGAGAGTCCCAGGAGAGATGAGAGGAGGTGAGGGCTGTGGGTGTCCAGGCATCCCTGGGCCACCTGCCAGCCCCTGGTCCCAGTCAGATGCCCACAAGCACAGCAGGAAGACTCAGGAGAATGGAAGTGTTAGGCGCTGGGAGTGGGGCTCCCTGAGTTGTGGGGTTCCCTTTCTAGGCAGGTGAACAGCAAGAGCACGCATCCTTTGTGTTCCTAAACAGAGCGGGAGGGTGGTGGAGGTCAGAGTCGTAACAGACACAGGCGTGGAGTCGCCCGGGCAGCGCGTCGGGGGCTCGGCCTCTGTGGACTGTGTGCCGGGCCGTCTCACTCACGGTGTGTCCCTCTGACCAGGTGGACGGCGAGTACAGGTACCGGTGCGGCACTTGTGAGAAGACCTTCCGCATCGAGAGCGCGCTGGAGTTCCACAACTGCAGGACAGGTGAGGGCGCCGGTCAGGTCTCCCCTCGGCCCCTGTGCAGTGCGGATTCTCAGATACGCTGCAGAGGCCGGGGAACTTTAGGCCGAAGTAGATTGTTTTCACCAATAGACAGCCTCACTTTTAACATTTCCCTCTGTCCATTTTGCTTCAAAGCATTGTTATCCTAAAGATACACAGATGCAAACTTTCCAGTTAAAAGGGATTGATTTTCTTCCGGCATTTGTCAGCCGAGCTGCGTACGGCCCCACATTGGAGAGCATTGTAAAGCCGGGGGTCGTTCTGGCTAAAAGCAGGGAGCAGCAGTGTCCGATGTTTCTAGGGCCGTCTGAGGAAGAAAGGAAAAGGTCAGGATAATGGCTGGAGGAGTGTGAGCGCTGGCTCGCTTGCTTGCAAAGGTTGTTCCTAACCACGAGCCCTCCTCCATCCACGTCTCCTGCGTCGTCCAGGGTGGAACGGGGTTGCCCCTGCACACATCCTTTTTGTTCTGAGCCTGCTTGTGTGCACCAGTCTCCAAAAATAAAGCATTTTCCTTGTGTGAGGCCTGAAGCCGGGTGTGCCTGGACCAGCCTGTAGTGGAGAGGTGGCTTCTTTGGGCCTGGGGGGCGTCTGAGGCCCCTGTTGCTCTGACCGAATTTGCTGCTAGCAAGTAAACAGACCAAAGAAAAGCAGACACCACAAGGAGGCCAAGGCCAGCTGCGCTTCTCCACGTGGCCCGAGGATGCCCCCGTATTCTTCAGTGATGATGTGCCGTATTCTTCAGTGATGATGTGCCGTATTCTTCAGTGATGATGTGCAGCCTCTGGGATGTGGGAGTCACGCCTTCCCCATTCCCAGTGGTGGGTGGCACTGGAGGCCCAAGCAGTGGGGTCCCCAGCGGGGCACAGAGGGGTGAGTCACTGTTGCCTTTGTGTCCCCCTCTCTCTAGGACTCATAGCACACCCTGGAGAGGGGGGGCCCGGCGGCAGTCGGCTTAGAGACCTACCAGGTTAGCCTTCGACGCCCACCCCGTCCTTGTCCGCCCGCCTCTGTGTCTGTCACTTGCATCTCTGTGTTGTTCTTGTTAAGGTACCACCCGCCCCTGTGTTGAGAACAGGGCACCCACAGCAGTGGACTCCCAGGGGCTCTGGCCAGGGCTGCCACACGTGAGCCATGTGAGAGGCTCTGCTCCCCTGCCACGGCTGCTGGGGGCGGGGGGCCCTTAGTGGGGTTGGCTAGTTCTACTCCAAGGGCTCCTATTTGAAATCAGGGCTTGGTTCTTCCTCCCTGATGCCTTCTTCCCCGGGTTGGACTGTTCTGAGGGGCAGGAAAGAGTCATGTTTTGCCTGAGCTTTAGTGGCTCTGAAGGATCCATGTCTGGCATGAGGTGGCCTCCAGAAGCTTCTGGATGAATTTCCAGTGTGCCACACCTCCTGCATTTTAAGCCCTCCTATCACAAGAATTCCCAAGAAATCTGGGGCTCAGCCCCCTGAAGACTTCCACTTAGTGCAGCCCCAGCCAGACAGATGAACCTTCATCTTGTTTGCGAACCTCCCCTTGGGGTCCCCGCAGTCCCGCGGGAGTGTAGCGGGCGAGCGTGTTGGGCTTCCTAAGAGTGATGCATCCAAGGCGCTTTGGTGAGGCAAGACTCAAGGTTGAGGAAGAGGCATTGCCTCCTGTTATTTTTAACTATTTCTCTGGACCCAAATAAAACAAAGTACTAGAAGCGGCTAAGCGGCAGTGGCTTCCTGTCAGCCAGAGGTGCTGTTAGGCCAGGCGCTGGCCTTCGTTAGTGACCTAGAACCCGAAGAGCGCCAGAGACCTGCATCACACCACCTCTTCCCCTGAGACGCTCTAGTTTCAAAGGTTACCCATTTTAGACTGAAAAGACAGGATGAAAACCTTGAAATGGAGCTCGTTTGCATCATATATGATTTGCATGCTCTTATACTTATTTATAGTATTGAAGTTAAGAGACTGTGTATCTTCCTTCGACAAACCAAGAATTCGTACAATGTGGGGGAAAGTTTTAAAATGTTACAGTCTTGTGGGTTTTTCTGAGACTCCCTCCATAGGACCTGTTGTGGTGCCTGTCCCTTGTGGTGTGACCAGGTGCTGGTGTAGCTCATCGTCGTGTTCCTTGTGCTGTCTCTGACCATAAATACTGTGCTACAGAATAGCAGAGGCTCACGTCCAGGCCCTCAGGCAAAATGCAGCCCACCAGCCTCCCCCAGTAACCCCCTCTCCATCCCCGGGCGCCGTGTGCCCCTCTCCCTTCATCAGACCCTAGTAGGCAGCTGTTCTCAGTGGCTCATTTATTCAGACATAAACCTAGACCTCCTCGGCAGCAGGGGTATTGGAGAGAGAAGCATTGTTGGGACCCCGTGCCCATCTGGGTTCCCTAACTGGCAGTGAGTGGGTGGCTGTGGGAGAAGCCGCCCTCGGTGTGGCAGAGTTGTCCGGGACAGCTGGGGAGTGGTGTGAAGTAGGTTCTCTCCATGGTCAAGAGGGGCTTGTGAGGGAGAAAGCTGACGCTCTTGGCAGCGCCATTGCCTTCCTTGGGGCTGCAGGACTGGTGGAGCCACCTGCCCAGCGGGGGGTGCTCATGGGTGCTGTTTTGCACCTGCCTGGGAGGGAGGCTCACTTGTATTAGTTGGTACCTGCCCGGGAAGGAGGCTCACCTGTATAATTTAGTACCTGCCAGGGAGGGAGGCTCATTTGTGCTGTTCGGCACCTGCCTGGGAGGGAGACTCGCCTGTACTGTTTAGCGCCTACCGAGGAGAGAGGCTCACCTGTGCTGTTTAGTACCTGCCCGGGAGGGAGTCTTACCTGTGCTGTTCATCACCTACCCAGGAGGGAGGCTCACCTGTGCTATTTAACGTCTGTCTGGAAGGGAGGCTGCCTGTGCTATTCAGCCCCTGCCTGGGAGGGAGGGTCACCTGTGTTCTTTAGCACCCACCTGGGAAGAGGCTCACCTATGCTGTTCAGGAGACCCAAGTTGGGGGGAGTGTGGCAGTCCGATGCCACAGCACTATAAAGGTGTGGCCTATGGTGATCTGATGCCACAGCGCTGTAAGGTGTGGCCTTTCACAAAGCCCGTGGCTCTAGTGGTCCCATTCCTAAGAATTCATGATAAAGAGATTTGACAGAAGAAAAAAATCTACATTACTAAAGATTCCATCACTAAATTATCTACAGTGTCAAAAATAGCAAAGTGAGTTGTGAGAAGTAAACTGGATGAAATGTCATGTAGCCATTCAAGTGATCATGAAAATGTCCAGCATCGTAAGCACGCACACCACAGACGCAGTGCGTGAAGGACACATACCATGCGGTTGCGTGGATATGGACAGAGCCCATCAAATCTTAAGCCAAAACGAAACTGAGGGCAGTGGTTGTATGGATGATGTTTCACTTTATAGAAGGCAGGCAAACAGTGTGTTAGGCTGGGACTCAGCGTAGCGTCTATCACGTTGCCCCTCTTATGGCCCAGGTGAGGATGGCTCTGGGCTGAGGTCACGCTGCGGGTGGGGTGGGGTGTGGACAGGGGAGCCTCGCACAGCACCACCTCTGCTGTGTTCAGCCCTGGCAGATGCCACCTCCCACTGTCCTGCCATGGTTGGAGCTGTGGGAGGGGACTGTCCCCTCCCAGCCCTGCCCTGTCCTGAGGGTGGCACCCATGGGGCATAGATTTCCCCATGGCCGCCTCCTGTCTTCGCAGATGACCATGCCTTGTCCGTTCCCAGCTGGGAAGAGGTGAGAACGCCTGGCTTTCCCGGGGGAGGTTGTGTGCTTCCCTCACCCCCCGACCTGGGCTGCACATTGGGGTCACCTGAGTGAAGCCAGACCATACATGCGGAGGCCTGAGGCCCACCCCTGAAAGTCTCATTTTGTGAGCCCTGGCCAGTGAATCTCTACCTGGCAGGGGTGGAGAGTGGAGGGTGTTCGCCCTAGGGAATGTCATTGGCAATGTCTGGAGACACCTTGGTGGGGAGGGGTGCTCCTGGCACCTACTGGGTGGAAGCCCGGTGTCTGCTCAGCATCCCACAGTGCGCAGGGCAGCTCACAACAAAGGATCTTGCCAAAAACGCTGAGGCAGGGAGACCCTGGGCAGTGCGACCCTCAGACGCTCTGTGGCGGCTCCCTTGGCCAGCAGGGAGGGAGAGGCACACGGTGGCTGCTTTGCACAAATGGCAGCTTTCGATGCAGTTTTGGGAATTTGTATATTTGGCAAACATTTACTGAGCCCGGGAGCTGATCCGTGGGTGAGAGCCCAGGGGCCTAGAAACACAGTCTGCTGTGGTGCCCCGCTCCTGGGTCACCCGGCTGCCATGTCCTCCCGTGTTGGTGACACAGAGAGGAGAACGCAGCTTTGCTGGGCCCTGGGGTCAACTGGTGAGGCGTCTGATGGACAGGGGCAGGGCGAGGGGACCTGGGCTGATGCTGCAGTGTGAGGGACTGCACAGTGAGGGCCCCCCGGGTGCCTGTGCAAGAATCGGAGGGACAGATGGCACTGGGGGTCTGTCAGTGTCCTGGGCGGAGCAGAAACCACAGTTTGACAGCTGCCTTCCAGGAGGGACTGGTGATGAGGTCTGGGATGCAGGGATATGGGCGTTTCTGGAAGCTTCGTGGAGTGTGTGGTGTGTGTGGCTGTGTATTTGTGGGTGTGTGGATGTATTTGTGTGGTGTGTGTTTAGTATTTGTGTGGTGTGTGTTTTGTGTGGTGTGTGTGTTGAGTGTGTGTATGTGGTGTGTGGTATGTGCATTTTTGTGGCATGTGTGTTGAGTGTATTTGTGGTGTGTGTGATTTGTGTGTGTTCGTGTGTGGTGTGTATTTGGTGTGGCGTATTATGTGTGGTATGTGTTCAGTGTATGTGTGTGGTGTATGTGTGTGTGGTATGTGTTCAGTGTGTATGTGGTGTGTGAGATATGTGATTGTGTATGTGTGGTGTGTGTATTTGTGTGGTGTGTGCTGAGCGTATGTGTGTTGTGTGTGTATGTGTGTGGGTTGTATGTGTTGAGTGTGTTGTATGGGGCATGTGTGTGGATGTGTGTGTTGAGTGTATTTGTGTGGGGCATGTGTGTGTGGTGTGTGTTGTGTGGTGTGTGATTGTGGTTTTGTGTTGAATGTGCGTATTTGTGTTGGGGGGTATGTTGAATGTGTGTGTTGTGTGTGTATTTGTGTGTGTGGTGTGGTTGAGTTTATGGTGTATGTTGAGTATGTGTGTATGTGGTGTGTGTTGAATGTGTGGGTGTATGTTGTATGATTGTATATTTGGTGTGTTGTGTACGTGTGTTTGTGTAGTGTGTGTTGAGTGTATGTTTACATGGTGTGTGTTGACTGTATTTTTGTAGCATGTGATTGGGTATTGGGGTTAATGGTGTGTGTTGAATGTGTATTTGTGTGTGGTGTGTGTTGAGTGTGTGTATGTGGTGTGTGATAATGTATATGGTGTGTGTTGAATGTGTTTGTATGTGGGGTGTGTGTGGTGTATGTTGAGTGTATCTGTGTGGCGTGATTATATGTGTGTGGTGTGCTGAATGTGTATGTGGTGTAGTTGTGCATTTATGTGGGGCTTGTATGTGTGGTGTGTGTATATTTGTGTGGTGTGTGTGTATTTGGGGTATATGTGTGGTAGGTGTTGAATGTATTTGTGTGTGGTGTGTATTGAGTGTGGATGTATTTGTGTGGTGTGTGATAGTGTATGTGGTGTGTGTTGTCTGTGTATGTGGGGGGTGTGTGTGGTGTACGTTGAATGTACCTGTGTGGTGTGTGATTATATCTGTATGGTGTGTTGAATGTGTATGTGGTGTAATTGTGCATTTGTGTGGGGCTTGCATGTGTGGTGTGTTGAGTATTTGTGTGGTGTGATTTGTGTATTGTGTGTGTGGTTTGTGTTGAATATGTGTGTATTTGTATGTGGTGTGTGTGATTGTGTATTTGTGGGGCATGTGTTTTTGTGTGGTGTGTTAAGTATACTATTTGTGTGGTATGTGATTGTGTATTTGTGTGGGGCATGTGCGTGTGTGTGATGTGTGTTGGGTGTGTATGTATTTGCATAGTGTGTGATGTGTGTGGCGTATGTGTTTGTATGGGTACGTGTGTGGTGTGTGTATGTGTTGTGTGTGATTGTGTATGTGGGGCGTGTGTGGTATATTGAGTGTGGTGTGTGTATTTCTGTGGGGCGTGTGTGTGTGGTGTGTGTGTGTATCTGGGTGGGGCATGTGTGTGTGGTGTGTGTATGGTGTGTGTGATTGTGTGAGGGGCGTGTGGTGTGTGTGATTGTATATTTGTGGGGCATGTGTGTGGTGTGTTGTGTGTTTGTGGTGTGTGATTATGTGTGGGGGGCATGCATATGCGTTTAGATGTGGTGTTGAGTGTGTATTTCTGTGGGGTGTGTGTGGTGTGTATGTGCTGTGTGTGATTGTATATTTGTGTGGGGCATGTGTGTGTGGTGTGTGTGATTGTGTATTTCTGTGAGGTGTTTGTGTGTGTGCTGTGTGTGATTATTTGTGTGAGGCATGTGTGTGGTGTGCGTTGAGTGTATTTGTATTTGTGTGGTGTGTGACTGTGTGCGTGCTGAGGAGGATTTGGGTGAAGTGGGGGAATATGGGCACATTGATGTCCGCCCATGGGGAAGGAGTCTGGGAGGGGCCAACACCAGGGATCCTGGGGGCAGGGGGCGGCCACGTTGGTCGGGTGGTCGGTTGGTCGGATGGTGGGTTGGTTGGTAGGGAGGTCATTCTGTCAGTCGGTTATGCTGGAGAGTGCAGGCCCAGGGGAAGCTTTGGACCGGGCAGCTTTCCTGACAGGAGTAGAGCCATCGTCCCCAGGTGCTGTGGGACAGGGTGGCCTGGGAGGGAGGTGGCTGGCGTTGCTTGGTGATGAAAGGTGAGCTCTGTGTCTGCTTTTCAAGCACTGGGGTTCCCATCTCTGCATCGTGTGTTCCTGGGGTGGACAGCGTGTGACACACAGGTGCTGTTTTCTTCCTGGCCACGCATCCCCTGTGACTCTCATGCCCGTCACCCACGCTTTATTGACATTCAGGCCACACGTGCGTGCCTGCATGAGATGTTATTTACCACAAAATCGTTGTGTGTTTGTTTGCTCTCTGGACAGATGACAAGACGTTCCAATGTGAGATGTGTTTCAGATTCTTCTCCACCAACAGCAACCTCTCCAAGCACAAGAAGAAGCACGGCGACAAGAAGTTTGCCTGTGAGGTCTGCAGCAAGATGTTCTACCGCAAGGACGTCATGCTGGACCACCAGCGCCGGCACCTGGAAGGTGAGGCCACCTGTGCACCTGCTGTGGGCTGGGAGAGGCAGCTCCTGTGGGGTGGGGCAGGGCAGGGTGGCGCGGTCAGCAAGGCCTTTGGGGGAGCAGTTCAGCTGCCTGCTCCTTTGCCTGGAAACGCCCACCATCCGATGGGCTCATCCTCTTCTGAGAACCTGTCTCAGGAGAGCAAGGAGCTGAGACACAGGTGTCAGACCTGCTATGCGCAAGGAGAAGCAGTTGGAAATACCCTAAATGTTCCACACTGGGGAAGGAGTTAAGAACACTGGACGATTTCTAGGGTCGAGTGTTTTACTGTCATTAGAAGTGTTTTTTCAAAGACACTAGATATTGTGAAAAATGCTTTCAATATGACAGAAAGTGGGAAAAACCCGTACAAGAGCAACTAAGAGCAGCAAACACCCTTTCATTAAAATTTGGAAAAAATTATTTTATAATTACAAATGAAGTATATGCTTGTTGAAAAGAAGATGTGAGACCACAAAGTCCTGTGTAAAGTATAACCCTCCCGGGCACAGCGGCTCATGCCTGGAACCCCAGCACTTTGGGAGGCCGCAGCTGGAGGATCTCTTGAGGCCAGCAGTTCAAGACCAGCCCAGGCAACATAGCGAGGCTCTGCTTTTACAAAAAATTAGCTGGGCACAGTGGCACGTACTTGTAGACCCAGCTACTCGGAAGGCTGAGGCAGGAGGATCACTTGAGGCTGGGAGGTCGAGGCTGCAGTGAGCTGTGCTTGCACCACTGTTTTCCAGAGCAAGACCTTATCTCAAAAAATATATATAAAAATAAAAAATGAAGTATAACCATGTCCATCCAAATAGGCATAGACATGTGCCTTTGTCCCTTTTTTAAAAAAAGGCCGGAATTGTGTCCTGTGTACCTTTTAGCACTTTCCTTTTTTACTTGACTCTTTTCTTCATGTTGATTCATAAAGACCCACAACGTTTTTCTTTGTGGTTCCTTGGGTGATATCCTCAGGGCTTCATGAATCAAACCTGGACTCCACTTAGTGACTGGGTAGACTTTAGCAAGCTAGTGTGCCTCAGTTTTCTCACCTACGCAGGGGAGACAGTACTCAGACCTGAACCCCTAGGGTTGCTGTGATGGTTGAACCAGACCCTGTTCTTGAAACTTCTCGCACAGCACCCCACACATAGCAAGCGCCCGTGAATGCCGGTAGCTATGGATGCTGCCAGAAGTCAACTGTTTCCAGGGATGCAGTGTGGCTGGGTTGCATTTTACAATTTAACGTAACTCGGGTCATCTTATGTGGAAGTAAACTCATGCTTTTGTGACTTTTATGGATTTGTCCCTCATATCGGAGCTTGGTGTAAGCTGCTCCTCAGACTCCTGTGTCTGTCATGCTGGGAGCCTTTGGAGAATGGTCCATTTGTCCAACGTCCAGCTTGCTGAGCATTTTTAAGTCCAGTTCTGCATTTACACCTGGCCAGGCAGGAATGCTCCCAGAATGGGTCGGCAATGTAGAAATCCTGAGAAGTGGGCTTCTCTCTTTTGGTCAAAACTTACCTGTTTTTCATGAACATTTAAAAATCTGGGCCGGGCGCAGTGGCTCAAGCCTGTAATCCCAGAACTTTGCGAGGCCGAGACGGGCGGATCACGAGGTCAGGAGATCAAGACCATCCTGGCTAACACAGTGAAACCCCGTCTCTACTAAAAAATACAAAAAAATAGCCAGGCGAGGTGGCGGGCGCCTATAGTCCCAGCTACTCGGGAGGCTGCGGCAGGAGAATGGCGTAAACCCGGGAGGCAGAGCTAGTAGTGAGCTGAGATCCGGCCACTGCACTCCAGCCTGGGCGACAGAGCGACAGTCTCAAAAAAAAAAAAAAAAAAAAAAAAAAATCTGTCTTGATTCCAATTTGGAACAATATGCCTCAAAACCATAAAGGTTTTATTTACCAGCCTGATGTTGGTTTGACATTAATTTGCGAGAGATGAATATTGGTATCTTTTAAATAAAAAATGCCTGCCTATTTTGCCATCTATAAGACCGTAAGTTGGCTTTGAGCCTTTAGATGGAGTGGAAATGCCTTCTTCCATAGGAGCTCATCATTGCTCTGCCACTTAGGAAAATTTAGCACTCAATGCCCTTATATTTCCAAATGTTTCCAATGCGAGAACTGTGTCTGCAGCTGCCACGTACGTTGTGCCATCTCCCTTCCTTCCCTGGGGCTGCTTCAGGAATGGCGGTTCGTGCTGATGCCAAACAGTGTGCAGGTGGTGTTACTTACACCGCCAGGCTTCTGTCCCCACTGTGGACAGCCCTGTCCTCCCATGCACTGGAAAGGACACTGGCTGAAGTGGGATCTGATGGACCTTCGTGTGTTCTGAGTGTATTCACTGTCTTGCTGGTGGGGTTGGCAATTTCAGGAGTGCGGCGGGTGAAGCGAGAGGACCTGGAGGCCGGCGGGGAGAACCTGGTCCGCTACAAGAAGGAGCCTTCCGGGTGCCCGGTGTGTGGCAAGGTAACGCTCGCGGTCCGCATCGGAAGCTGAGATGGAAAGCACATCATCTTCTTCAGTTAAGACTCTATGAGCTGTACTTATAGAGTATTGCAGGGAAGATTTGGGGGGTAACGATGGGTGCTCAGGTTGTCTTAAACTGGTGTCCACCCATTTTAAACACTTGCCATTTGGATTTCTTTGGCACCTAAGATGGGTTTCCAGTGAGTGGGCTGAGAAAGAAGGGTTCTTCCTGGACAGCCTCTTTTCCTCTTTGCAATGATTTTCCACCTGAGCTACTCCCTGGCTCCCGCTCTCTTGTATAGCATCGTTCAGACAGTGACCTTGTGGTCAGGACTGGGGCACAATGAAGGAGGATGCAGGGAGATCCAGTGGCTTTATTTTGCCTGTCACGCTGGTCTCCTCTGTGCAGTGGATGGCTGGCGTTCCGTAAGTTAGAGCGTGACCGATCCCATGGCAGGTGTCCCAGGCACGTTCAGTGGATGCCCGGCGCTGCCCAAGTGAGGAAAGGGTGATGTCATCCACGGGAGCACATCCATCCGAGGGCTGCGCAGTGAGGGGACCATCCTGGCACTAGCAAGGGATTCCCACACGTGGCTGCTTGGTGGAGATGCAGGATCCTAAACATCCAGCAAACACGCTGCCCCTCCCGGGAGAGCCCAGGGCCCACACCGTGGCACTCACAGCTGTCAGGCTGCCATGGCCCCAAGTTCTGTGCGTAAGCACCTTGGTTGTGACTGGAGGTGACTTCACTTCTTCGTTACTTAGCTTTCACTCAGGCGACTGTAAGATGGCATCTGTGCTCAGAGGCCTAGGAACTGTCTGTAACAGGATGCAAAGCTCATGCTGCAAAGTAAGGGTTCTGAGTGGATCCCAAGTGGGCTCTGGGCCCAGCAGCTCCAGCATGTCGCTCAGGTGGCTTTCGGAGCCGCTGATTGGAGGATGCCTCAGCCACAAACAGCTCACATGAGCCCCAGAGCGACGCTCCTCCAGCGTTTCAGCAGCTGGGAGCACAGGCCCCCGCAGGAGGCCTTCTGTCACTGCCCCGCTGTCCTGCCTTCCAGCATGCGGTACCATCACCGAGCTTTTGACCTTTTAAAGACAAAACGGAAATCTCAGGTTTTATATGAAGTTTCCTGATTTTTTTCAAACCACAGAGCGAGCCTGAGCAAATGAGTGAGCAGGTCGGTGTGGCTGGGGGTCCAGGTGACGCTCCGGACTGCGGGCTGGAGGGGCAGGGCTGGGGTAGAGCAGGTGAGTTGGAGCACCTTTGCGAGCTGGGCCAGCTGTGCACAGGTCACAGGTGGGCGAAGCCTGTGCCCCTTGTTCCCCGTCCCTGGTCTCTCTGCCCGCTGACCTCTGCCCCTTGGGGGGTACTGGCCCCAAGTGCCTTCCATGCTGTTGAGAGATCGTATGTGCAAAACCAGCTCGGTGCCTGACATCCAAACACGTTTTTATTCTGTGCAGTGTTTATTGAATACCCACTGAGGGTTGAGGTACGTAGTGAAATAGCCTGTAGTTTGGATGACTGAATTATTTTTGTTTCCAGTTATTTCTCGTCTTCAGCCCAGTCTGTCTGTAAAGACCATGACACCTGCAGACTCTGTCCTCTCCTGCTCACCTTTCACCCTGTCGCATTGCCCCACCTAGTGTCCCTGGGATGGGGCACAGTGCTGTCAGCTCGTAAGTCATCTGCACATCTTGGAAGGAGATGTTGCCTGGAGATGCCGGCATCTTCTCCCTAGCGAATCACTCATTCCTTTTCATTTATCTATTGCGTTCTTTTCTTGAGAATGTGGGCATCAGGTGAGCTCTAGGAGGTCACACCCCGCGTTACTTGGCCACTGGGAATGGCTATCCAGATAGAGGCCCGCAGAGCCCTGTGGGGTGCTGAGGTTTCTAGGGCCCTCGCAGTGGTCTCAGCCGCCAGCCTTGTCCACTGCTCTGTGCCAGTGGGGCCACATCTGTCACGTGGACCACGGTATTCCCAGCGCCAACCCCAGCCCTGGTCACAGAGGTGACCCCCTGGGATGGGTATTGGATGAACGGGTGCATCTCCATACCCGTCATGCCAGAGCAAGAAATCAGGGACATTGTGAATGTGCATGAAACACGGTATAAAAGCCAAGGGGGTAACTAGCTTTCTTCTTTGATATCTACTTTCAGAAAATTGCAGGTATTTCTGTGACTTACTGGTTCCTTGATAGTCCACCCTAGGGAAATATTTACATGAGCTAAAAAAATGGAGCTGAACTAACGTTTATAATAAAGACTAGCAAATGGTCAATTTTCTATTGTAACATAAGCACCTGTTTACATAATTCAGTGCGTAACCCTTATCCTGGCATCAGTGATTATTTGTATCTCTCGCACACTGAGGAACTGTTGAGACCAAGGCCTGGAGCACAGTGTTGTGCTTCTGTCCCGGGTTGTGGTTTCCCTGGAGGAGCCTGGTGGAGAGGCTCCTTCCCATCATGAGACGCCGCAGCCCCTCACCATGCGGCTCCTCTGCCCACAGGTGTTCTCCTGCCGGAGCAATATGAATAAGCACCTGCTTACCCACGGCGACAAGAAGTACACCTGTGAGATCTGCGGGCGCAAGTTCTTCCGCGTGGACGTGCTCAGGGACCACATCCACGTCCACTTCAAGGTGTCGATCGCGTGCTGCCCTCACCCAGGCATGCTCATGGCAGGCCCCCGGGCCAGTGTCTGTCACAGTCAGCTCAGGCTTCCATAGCAGAATTCTGCAGGCGGGGCAGCTTCTGGGCAGACATGTGCTGCTCGCCGTTCTGGAGGCTGGACGTCAAGGCCCCCATAGATTCAGTGTCTGTTGAGGCTCACTTCCTGGTTCATAGATGGCACCTTCTGTGTCCTCACATGGTAGAAGGGTAGGGATCTCTTCTATAAGGGCCTGAATCCCATTCTTTTTGTTTGTTTTTTGAGACGCAGTCTCACTCCGTCACCCAGGCTGGAGTACAATGGCAAGATCTCACTGCATCCTCCACCTCCTGGGTTCAAGCAAGTCTCCCGCCTCAGCCTCCCAAGGAGCTGGGACTACAAGCACCCGCCATAATGCCCAGCTAATTTTTGTATTTTTAGTAGAGACAGGGTTTCACCATGTTGGCCAGGCTGGTCTTGAACTCCTGAGCTCAGGTGATCCGCCTGCCTCAGCCTCTCAAACTGCTGCGATTACAGGCATAAGCCACCATGCCCCACCCCAAATCCCATTCTTGAGGGCTCCAGCCTCATGACCTAATGACTTCCCAGAGGCCCTGCTTCCTGATACCATTTCCTGGTGGGTTAGGATTCAACATGGGAATTTGGGAGGGTTCAAGTATTCAGACTACAGCAGCATCTCCAAATAGTTGACAACTAGCCACATTTCATCTCTCCAAGCCTCACTTCCTGTGGCCCAGCTGCCAGGCCCAGCTTCCCCGCCGTGGCTGCTTCCCATCCCGGACCTGGCATTTGCATCCCTTCCCGCCTTTGAGGAAAGGGAGGAACAGAGCGGAAGCTCTGGGAGCAGGGAGGACTTGGGGTGTGATGAAGGGCGGGAGAAGCACTGATCAAGAACTGAAGAAGTAACAGGTGGTATGGGAGACCCACTCAGGGGACTCCCCAGCAGTGCCTGGCCCTGGGCACAGATTGAGATCTTGCTGGGCGCATGTGAGAGGTAGCCACGGGCGGCGTGGAGAGCGAGGGCAGCTCTGGCGTTTAGGTGGGGACCCCTGGGGACAAGCTGGGATGGACTGGGGCATAAGTGTGGCTCGTTAGGGCCGTCATGGGCATCAGAGAGGTATTTCTTCTGCATCTGGGGAAATGATTGATTGTCCCTGGGGTATAGGTAACTGAGTGAAGCATCTGCTGCACTGTTAGAAACCGGAAGTGTTGGCTGTTTTCCAGGACATCGCTTTGATGGATGACCACCAGAGGGAGGAGTTTATCGGTAAGATCGGGATCTCCTCAGAAGAAAACGACGACAATTCTGACGAGAGCGCGGACTCAGAGCCTCACAAGTACAGCTGCAAGCGGTGCCAGGTATGGCGGGTCTGCCCCGCAGTGCCTGGGTGGTCTGGAAAGGAACGTGGTAGTTTCAAGGCTGCAGGCCCCACACAGCAGGTGCCTTTGTGGATCTTGGAAGCAGCCCTCCCTCCCCAAAGGCTCAGGCCAGTGGTCCTACTGCAGACTGGGTGCCTGTCCATCACCTGTGCGTGGGAAGGCCAGCCCATGCCACCTCGGTGCTCACGGATGGCCTATGTGGGTCTCACAGGCACACTCCAGGAACTTGCCTTGTGACACGGTTCAGGCACATACATGAAGTGTGGGGGTCAGACTCCTAGAAGGTGGCTGTAGGCTGGGGCACCTCTCCCCTCTCCCTTTCTCCTCCCCCTCCTCCTCCCCGCTCAGGCCTGAAGCCCTCACAAGGCCTCCCCCGTGCATGGAAGGGGCTCATCAAAAAGGAGAGTGGTTTGTTTCCGAGGAGAACCGTGCTCAGAGTTTTGGGCATAAGGCCTTATGGCTTCGGAAAAGTTCCCCATCAAGCCTCTCAGAGTCCCTTCTGCCCTGGCATGAGCCGTGGGTCCTCAGGGCGTGTTGGGTGCCCTGGTTTGTGGACACAACCTCATTAGCTAAGAGGACCAGGGAGCTCATGCGGGTGTCAGCAGTGCCCCGTCCACCCGGCCTGCAGCTCACCTTTGGCCGGGGGAAGGAGTACCTGAAGCACATCATGGAGGTGCACAAGGAGAAGGGCTACGGCTGCAGCATCTGCAACCGGCGCTTCGCGCTGAAGGCCACCTACCACGCCCACATGGTCATCCACCGCGAAAACCTGCCGGACCCCAACGTGCAAAAGTGAGGCCTGGTTGGGGGCTCCTGGGTTGTGCCAGGAGGGAGGGGACATGCTTCCTTGCAAAGAGACACATGTTTTAAGGAGCCATTTGTAGCTTTGAACAAGTGATATCCTCTGGGTCCCAGGGCCAGGGCTAGGGGGCAGCAGGGCCGAGGGGCGGCAGGGCCAGGGTTTATCCTGTGCTTCCACATAGTCTCCTGGCACCAGCTGGCCATGTTACAGGAAAATAGCAAGGTTCCTGCCCTGCCTACAGAATGACCCAAAATGCTTTTTCCTGCAGCAATTAGGTTTAATGCCAGGCCACATCTGACATACAACCCATAACCCAAGCAGTCTGCTGAGTAAGTGACTAAACAGTCCCGTCCAGGGGCGCTAACGAAGAACCACAGCCGGCACAGCCTAAAAAACAGACACTTACCATCTTCAGTCCTGGAGGCGGGAGCTCAGGGGTCATGGTGGCAGCAGGGCCGCCACCTCTGACACTTCTCTCCTTGGCCTGTAAATGCCTTCTTCTCCCTGTGTCCTCAGAGGGCCGTCCCACTGTGCATGTCTGTGCCCAATCTCATCTTCTTATGAGGACACTGGTCAGATTGGTCAGGGACCACCCTGATGGCCTCTTTTCCATGTAATCACCTCTGCAAAGACCCCATCTCCAAACATAGTCACATTCTGAAGTGCCAGGATTAAGACTTCGATGTAGGAATTGGGGGCGTTAAGATTCAACCCGTGGCAGAGGCTCAAATATTTGCTGCTTTTATCATCCCCGTGGCACCTTGTTGCCTCATCTTTGCGGAGGAAGGTGCTGGGGAGAGCGCCCTCGCTGCCATGGAGCCCCGAGGCTGTGCAGCCATCCTGAGCTTGTCTCTGGTTTCAGGTACATCCACCCCTGCGAGATCTGTGGACGGATCTTCAACAGCATAGGGAACCTGGAGCGCCACAAACTCATCCACACAGGTGCGTGTCTGTCAGGATGTGGGGCCCCACATCCTACATCCCACATATTCTACACACAGAGCCGTCGCACCTTGCCTCCCCCGTGCCTTCCTCTGTTTCTCCATCTTTTCCCGTCCTTATCAGCCCTGCTACTCAGAGCCCAGTGCCCCCTGCCCCTTTACTCCTGCAGGTCCTCAGGGATCTACTCCAGCCATAGGACCCCCGGGAGGGCTCTGGGGAGGCTGCTGAAGAGGCGACCCCATCCCTGTCACTGCACTTCCAGCTGTCGGGGAGGCTGGGCCCCTCTCCTTGGTACGTCCTTTTTGCGGCCACCGCAGATCAGAGCTCCTCGGCTCTGAGTTGCGGATGCCTGTGTTCTCAGGTGTGAAGAGCCACGCCTGCGAGCAGTGTGGGAAGTCCTTCGCCAGGAAGGACATGCTGAAGGAGCACATGCGTGTGCATGACAACGTCCGCGAGTACCTGTGCGCTGAGTGTGGGAAAGGTGGGTGCAGGTGCGGGGGCCACGGGCCAGGTTCAGCCAGGCTGCCCAGCTGCAGGACTCTGGAAGGGGACATGACTGAGAACTGGCACATCGACCATAGTGTGAGAGGCATTGCCAGAGTGTGGCCCTGGAAGCCCATAGGCTTCACTCACTCACTTGAAAGAAGGACTCGAGGCAGGATTTAAATCAGTAATCTGCAAGAAAAATCAAGTAGTCCAGAAAGCAGAAAGATGTGATAAATTTAAAGGCAGAAACAAATCATTTTAAAAGGAGGAAAACAATGCAGGATCTAATTGTTTAAAGTACAGAATGATTCAAAACCACCACGGGGTCAGAAAGTAGATGCAAAACCCTCAGCGTATTCACTACGCAGACTAGAATTGGCTGTGTGGTCAGAGAGAAATTCACCACGGCCGAGGAATCTTCATTGTAATGACAGAACATTCATTAATAACAAACCTAGTAAATAAAATGTCTCAAATTAGTAAGCAAAATAGAAATATAATTCCAGTGCATGTCATAATTGTAACCCATTCCTGTTTGTTTTGAAAAACAACTTCCTAAAAGTTTTGGAGCAGCAGGTCTGTCTTGGGCAGTGTCAGGCGACCCTGCTCATGCTGTCATGGTGACAGTGTGAAGGAAACACAAGGAGCCCGATGAACTGCACTCACCGGATGACCCCTATAAGCCCCGGTAGAATAACGCTGCATGTCAAAGCCTGAAAGAACTGCCTGCAGAAAAGGCCAGAAGCGGGATATTTCCTTTCCCCACTTCCTGGCCCTCGGTTCCTCGCCTCAGAGGCCAGCGCAGGCTCTTGCCCCTCCTCCAGGGTAACTTTGCGCAAGGACGGCACGTGGGTGGTAAAAAGCAGCGCATGCACCTCACCAAGATGTATTTTTTAAACAATACAGACAGGTCTAGAAGGTGGTGGTGGTACTCTCCCCTCAAATCCCAGCCAGTCCTCGCAGAGCCACTGCGGTGGTTTCTCTGAACGGAATGTTGGTAGCAGTGTCTGCCTGCCTTAGTGAGAGGCTGGCTTGCTCTTGTCCCCGTCTGCCTTAAGCTCCCAGCCCCTTTCACCACCTTTCCTCCCCAATGCCCCTAAGAAATAAAATGTTTCACACACTGTGGTGAGCCTGGCTGGAGGGGTCCTGAGTAGCGTGTAGAAACAGGAGGGCCAGAGGTGGGGCCTTATTCAGGGCCAGGCCTCTTAGGCAGAGAGGAGCCACACCTGGGTCCCCTGCAGGTCCCCAAATGCCACCAGGTGCCCTGGGAGGTGAGGGGTGTGGGATAAAGCCACATTTTATGATGTAGAGATTTTAGTGTTTGAAATGTGTTAATTATTTAGTTGCATGGTTTTTTAAAATGAATTCTGAATAGCTGAAATAAGATGCTGGCATTAATACATTAGTTGCCAGATTTTACATAATACCAAATTTCAGTATTGTCATCTTGTTGTCATGTAACAGGTGCTAGTACATACTAGCACATGCTTGTGCTTATTTTTTTGATACTTTGCTGTTTGTTTTTTTTTTAACTTGAAAATACATCTTGGAGATCTTTTTATATCAGAACATGTAAATATTACCTGATTTTTCAAACCCTTGGTACGATTCCACCATGTGGATTCATATAACCAGATCCTTTATTTATAGTTTCTGGTTGTCTTTTTATAGTCATTTATTATTACAGTGTTCCTAGAAACAGTGTTGCATATTATTTACATTTTTTTCTCCAGAAACTCTAGCCCTGACCAGGGACTTAAGTGTTGGGGACCAAGTGGGAGGCTGTTAGAAGTCGTGAGAGCCTGTCACCAGCAGGGAGGGGCGGGGGCCCAGCCAATAGGTTTTCTGCATGTGTGGAGGAAAACATGTTGTTCAGAATCACATCATGGGCCTTGAAATACTCAGGAATGATCCGCAAGAACTTAGTGTGGCCGGTGAGAATATGACACCAGGTGTTGAAAGCTATACAAAAGGCATGCCCTGTTTGGGTTGGGAAATTTTAAGTATTTAAAAAACGTCAATTTTCCCCATGGTAATTTGTAAACAGATTGAATCACAATCCCAGTAGAGCAAGCTTCACTCTCTGTGTGGCACTTGTGTTTATTTTGAAACTGTTGGCAGATTGTTAAATGGAAGGAAAAACGTTACTGTCACCAACGCTGGCTGTGGTGGGGAGGTCAGAAGGTGGAGATGCCATCTCTTCTGTATTTCTGGTTTTTCTATGACTGTGTATTAGTTTTGAAATTTGGAATATGTTCATTTCAGCAGGAAGAGGGAGGTGCTGGGGTCTAGGTGTGTCAGCAGTGACCGGCACTCTTTTTTTTTTTTAATCAGAAAGATGAAAAGTAACTTTTTCAGGTGCAATCACTCTTCAGTCATTGGTAATAGGCCTGCAGGTGCCGTCCCCACCCGAGGGCAGGAGCCCTGCAGCTGTGTGTGCTGGCGGAGTGGCTTCATCGCGGGGCATTTGCTCCCCCTGCTGGCCCAGCCACGCAGTTTTCTTAGCCAGGGAGGTCTTCTGGCCTGGCCTCGCAGGAGCTGGTGGACAGTCACCCCTGCATCTGGTGAGGGTGGAATTGGAGGAGAACCATTCACCAGCTTACGACAGAGCTGTGTTCAGGCTCGGTAGTTCTTCCCCAAATGTGGAGGGAACATGGGGGCCTGGGAATGCAGGCTGCCCACTGCCCTGGGCAGGCACAGTGAAGGCTCCTCCTTGGGGTGGGGGAGGCTGCCTCTGGGCTGGGTCTCCCTGTGCCCTGGTGCGTGTCAGCCTCCCGGGCAGGTGTACCAGGCCTCCCTTGCCCATGTACCTGTGGAGGGCTTTGTACAGTGCTGTCCCTGCCAGCCCCCTGCGCCCTCTGACTCAGCCCCTATGCCAGGGCCATCCTCTCTTCACTGGCTGCGTAAGTGAGGCTTTGGAGTATTTCACCTTCTTAGATTGGCTTCTTAAAGGTAGACTGAAAACCACTTTTGAAACCATCTAGCGTCTGAATCCTAATCATCACTCATATTGTCAAGGTTGAAAGGAATCCTTAGTCATACTTATATTAATCTATCTCACCAAATTCTCCTGCTAGGTTGCCATGGGCACGCAGGGATGTTTACCCACAGCCCCTGGTGTTGCTTGCCTTTTCGGGGCTCGGCCAGGCCCTGGCAGGAGTGAGTGCACCTGATATCACGGTCTCTCCCGGCCTCTGGGCACAGTCACTTCCCAGGTCTCACTGCTAGTGGACTGACCGGGACCCTCGGGGGCTGGCCAACGCCCTCACCGGTACTGCCAATGTCTGTGCCTGCCCCAAGGTCTTGGGCATGGGCCCCCAGGTGGGCTGCATGGGGGTGTGGCTGCCTCTGACTCGCTGTGTCCTCGAAGGTATGAAGACCAAGCACGCACTGCGCCACCACATGAAGCTGCACAAGGGCATCAAGGAGTATGAGTGCAAAGAGTGCCACCGCAGGTTCGCGCAGAAGGTCAACATGCTGAAGCACTGCAAACGGCACACCGGTGAGTCCGAGGCCTGGGCCGCACCAGCCACGGCACTCACTGCATAGGGAAGCCAGGTGGGCCCGTGGGGGAAGAGACACACCTCGAGACCCTTCCTCTTTGTGACTCCCAGTGAGTGCCTGGTTCCCCAAGGGAGCTTCCTGGGGCCATGGTGAGTGGCCATGTGTCTCAAAAAGTCCCCCCCCCCACCCCCGCCTTGTCAACCGCAGTGCATGCTGCACAGCTCACCTCAGGCATTGGGAGACTGGTCAGTCCTTAAATGTCCCTCCCATTCAGCTGTTTCTCCCACAGGAATGTGCACAAGAAATAGCAACCAGACAAGGGCCAGGGATGTGCATGCAAGGTTGCTTGTCATCTTTTGTGTTAGAGAAGGTGCCGGAAGGTCAGATCTGTAGCCTCAGTAGGGCAATGGCCAAGCCATAGTGCACCCAGAAGAGAGCAAGGCATCCCTTGCATGGCACACACCACCATGCCCAGCTCATTATTTTAGTTTTGTAGAGACGGGGTCTCGCCATGTTGCCCAGGCTGGTCTTGAACTCCTGGACTCAAGCAATCTTCCTCTGGCCTCCCGAAGTGCTGGGATCACAGGCATGAGCCACCGTGCCCGGCCTCAGCTCTCATTTGAATTAGTCAAGTTTTGAAGAATCACATTTATTTTGTCTGAGCACGGCAGTTCTGTTCTCTCTTATGCTTGGCGCATCTGTGCCCTCCTTGCCATTGATCCTGATTTCAGTTGCTGTTTCCTCTCTCGTTGTCGTATCACATGCTGCCTAAGAGCTTCCTGGACTAAGGGAGGTGTGGATACATTAATGCTTTAAAGAAATTCCCATTGTTTTTCTCTGTGGGTTCCACTCTCTGTGTTCTCAGACAGCCTTTCCCACATTTCATGATTTTTTTGATATGAAATGTCACCATGGAAGCATAAACTTTCCAAGCCACACTTTGCCGGCTGAGGCTGGAGATGAGCGTTCATTGTCTACTGTTTTCTTGCAATTCACCTTCTCCTGAAGGTTCTGCAGTTCCTAGGACATGTCAGGGAGAAGACTGATGTGGACTTATAACACTCATTAAACATAGAAAGTTATGTGCGCCATTCTCTGCAGGGATTAAAGATTTCATGTGTGAATTGTGTGGGAAGACATTCAGCGAGAGGAACACGATGGAGACCCACAAGCTTATCCACACAGGTAAGCAGGCGCAGCCTGAAGGAGCCTTCGGGGCTGCATGCGGCAGGCTGCCGGGGCTGTCTGAGTGCCTGCGGGGGTGGAAACAACTTATCTAGACGGTTCCAGAACATTTAGTGGTGTCTTGGCTTCATGGTGGCCCCTTGGCCTCTAAAGATCAGCCCACCACGGCTGTCAAGTATCGCTTCTTGAATTTTCTCATATTGGTGCAGTGATGCAGCTGCTGCCGGCAGTGCTCCCCAAGGGACAGAGGCTCTGAGCTGAGCTCATGTGTGCTCGGGGACCAGCACCGGCCCTCTCAGGATGGGCAGGGCGTGACAGGCTTCTTGCCTCATGCAGCAGGCCAGGGTCATTGGGATGGCTGCACTGGTGACCTGTGTCTTCCTTTCCACGTGCATGTGTGTCTGCGTGTGTGAGAAAAGTGGGCAAGCAGTGGACGTGCTCCGTGTGTGACAAGAAGTACGTGACCGAATACATGCTGCAGAAGCACGTTCAGCTCACACACGACAAGGTGGAGGCGCAGAGCTGCCAGCTGTGCGGGACGAAGGTGTCCACCAGGGCCTCCATGAGCAGACACATGCGGCGCAAGCATCCCGAGGTAAGCTGGTGGCTGTGCACCCTCCGTGCCCCACCAGTGGGCCATGCACCGGACACCCCCACGCTGGCACATGGCCCACCTCCCTCTGCAGACCCCAAGTACTGGAGGCGGGGCCTGAGTCTTAGGTACCTCTGTGACTAACACTGTCTGCCACCATATAAGAGGCGCTTAGTGAGTGCCTGGGAGAGGTTAGGAGAGCCTCAGGCGGACCTTTGCTAAGGTTATAAATTACATCCTCCCTGAAATTATGGTAAGATGGAAGCACAGCCCCGCCACTCCCCCAGTTCTTCCCACTCACGGAACTAAATATGCAAAATGGGGGCCCCATGTGGTGTTGGGGCCGAGTATGACACTGAGGATGGGGAGGGGGAATTGTACAGATGCAGGCAGAGCCCAACTGCCCTGAAAGCCTGCTCCACAGGAAGGGCCGGGATGTTCCATAATTAAATGTGCTTTAAGAAGGAGTACCCTGAAAAACAAAACCAGGGGAAAACTTGGTTGTCAGGTCACAGAAAGGAGTAGACTCTCAGCGTAAAAGCAGCAAAAGGAGTTGTGAACACAGGTTTGACTCCATAAGCACTCAGAACAAATACGGGCCAAAGGAAAAATGAAAAATCTGGACTGGGTGCAGTGGCTCACGCCTGTAATCCCAGCACTTTGGGAGGCCAAGGCAAGTGAATCATGAGGTCAAGAGATCGAGCAGCTTGGCCAACATAGTGAAACCCCGTCTCTACTAAAAATACAAAAATTAGCTGGGCATGGTGGCCGGAGCCTGTAGTCCCAGCTACTCGGGAGGCTGAGGCAGGAGAATCGCTTCAACCTGGGAGGCGGAGGTTGCAGTGAGCTGCTGAGATTGCACCACTGCACTCCAGCCTGGGTGACAGAGTGAGACTCCGTCTCAAAAAAAATAAATAAATAAATAAATCTGCATAAGCCGTGACGGTCTTAGGCAGATAGACCCTGTTAACATTAGCGCTAGCATGCACTGGCTGAGAAACACGCAAGGCACACTCAGGGTGTACACGGAGAAGGGAGCTCATGCAGGAAGAACAGCCATAGTGAAAAACACACAGAAAGGCATTCAGCTCACTGCGCATCGCAGAAACACAAACGGTAGCGGCGGAGGATGGCATCCTTTGCCTGTCGAGGGGTCAGGTTTTAGATTCAGAGTGACCACACTGGCCGGCTGGCATGAGTTGCTGCCCTCACCGTTGGATGTTTTTGTTGAAGGCAGCATCACAGTATTTCTCGAGTGTTTAATAAATGATTATTCCAACCCCTCCACATCCTGCAATAGGAATGTGATTCAATTAGTGATGGTTTAGCAGCGTGTTTGCCTGCACACACATGCTTACACGGATCCGAAAATTGTGAAATGCTCATTACATACGTGAAAGAGCAGTATATATTGTGCACATATATAATGTGTGTATATACACGATATACGTCACACACATTGTGGGTAATACTCACATAAATGAGACAGGTAAAGAAGGAAGCAAAACATCCCACGGTGATTTTTCTCGTGTTCTTGAAGTTATGGGTAATTTCTTGTCTTCACGTTTTTCTATTTTCCAATCCCCTATAATGAAAGTGGCTTCCTTTTGGAATTGGGAAAGCACCGTCTGCTTCGGGCGGCATCAGTCCGTTGGCTCCCTAGTTTGGGGGTGATCCGGGACATCGGTGTGTTCCTGTTCCTCTGCAGCCTGATCAGGCTCCCCGGGTGGTGCCGGGACTCAGCCTGCTCTCCGGTCCGGGAAGCCAGGGGATTGTGCCTGCATACTCTGCCCTGTGCCCTGCTCAGCGGGGAGCTTGGATTCCCCCGAGTTCCATTGCTTCCCTTTTCATGTAGTGGCCAGCTGGTGTTTTTCCTAGACAGAGTCGGGGGAGCAGGAACCCGAAGCGCCAGGACCACCTTGGTGCCCCAGGGGCAGGGCAGGCCCTACAGCCCAGGCAGCAGCCCGTGAGCAAGGCTGGCGTTTGGGCGGTTCCTTTCCATGACTGTGTGGGTTTATAGACTTCAGCGTATTGATAGTGTGCACATCACTTTTGCACACCAGAGTTTTGATGTGCATAGCTGGGTGGAGAGGCCGTACTGATAAAGGCATCTCCTAGAAACACTGTCAGGCAGAGTCCTCTCACCAGGATTAAACCACTTCCTAAGGTGGCCTGACTGTATGTTCACCTTCTGTGCTCCACTCCTTCAGCTGGGCTGTGCTACCTATCCCCACTCCCCTCAAGCCCAACCCAGACAGAACCAAGTGACTCAAGAGGAAAGCCTTCCAGACCCAGAGAAGGTGGTGCGGGGGGATTTTGTCTTTGTTCTCGAACCAATTTGTTTCTCCAGCCTTTTACCCTGTGCTCTCTTTGTGTCATTCCTTTTGATCATCTCACAGTTGTTTCTCCCTACATTAACTCAAACAAATGCCTATGGGCCAGCCAGCCAGAGTCCATCCCTGCCCTCCTGGACTTTACAGTCTGGGTAGGAAACAGAAAAATGAGAAGTAGATACGCAAAGTGATTACTAGAATAGAGAGTATGGAAGAGACAACCCCAGACAGCAGTGTGAGGGGAAGGAAGGGGACTCGGGTCGGCTTTGTGTAGCTGTGTGTTTGCCGCAGTGAGGCCTGGCTGAGAGTGGGACATCGGGGTCCCCCGAGCCTGTCCCCATTGGTGATGCCACAGATGCAGGAGGAGGAAGGTGTTCATTGGAGTCAGACTAACTAGTTAAGTTAAACTATAGTTTAACTGTTGGACTAGTTAAAACAGGCATAACTTAGAGATTCGGAATCTTTTAGGATTAATACTATTTTGTGACTCCAATCTATGGTTTTCCTCTTCTATGAGCTATGGTGGTGCTGGTGGTGTTGGTGATGGTGGGGGAGATGGTAATGGTGATAGGGATGGTGGTGACAATGGTGGTGGTGATGAGGGCAATGATCGTGATGGAGGTGGTTGTGGTGACGATGTTGATGGTGACGATACTGATGACAGAGGTGGTGGTGGTGGTGAGAGTGGAGAGTGCATCCACAGCAGTCTGGTTGCTTTTGCTCAGGGTCCTTTGCGAGTGTCACAGTATAGATCTGTGCTCAGTGTCAATGAGAGTTACACTGGAGTCTTCAAAACCATTGCAGGATTTGTTAACTTAAAACACTTACTGGCCAGCCTTTGTTTGCCATCTTTTCCACGAAGGGGCCCAGACCTAGTCATGGAATGTAAATTTAACGATGCACTTCTCTTTTTTAAATGAGTTACGTCCACAAAGCATGGTCTGCTTTTCCATTTTTAACTTCCTTTAGTTGATCAGAAATTGAAAGATGTTTGCAAAGCTGTTTGGGTGAAGCATCCTTACAGGCAGGCTCTTGCTAATTTTAAGCCCCTCCCCTTTATCACGCCTTCCCCGCATGTTCAGCTGCCTCTGTACTTGTTTTCCATTGTCTTATGGTCTAATTAGGTCATCACAAGAACAAACACAACTGCTGTACTGGGTGTGAGCAATGAAGGTCACTTACTTTTGGGCAGGATGCACTGAGCTGGTGGGAGGGGCCCTGTGGGCACACGGGGTGTGCTGAGAACCCTGTTCAGTGTGGCCATCGGAGGGAAGGTAGGGGCAGGGCATCACTTCATCGCAAAACCAACAAATGAAAGCACTTGTGTATGGATTCAACTGAAAAGCACGATGTGTAAGGCACAAATGTCTCATTTTTGGTGATTCCTCATAGAACAGGTTTACTCTACCGTATCTTACCTTGTTGTGGTCTTCCTTGGAATAACAGAAGCACCACTGAAACCTCACCCCTTTGGTGTGGGGCCAAAAAGGGAGGATACAGTCTCTCCCCCCCCCACCCCCCGGGGGGAGTGGACGTGAGATGATACAGGGGCAAGAGCATTGCGGGAGCGTGAAATAAGAGGTGAGGATGAGCCCTGGGCTTCTGGACACAGTTTCGAAGTCAGAACTGAACAGAGGAGACTGGGAAGTGTGGGGGATGCTGGGAAGTGTGGGGGATGCTGGGAAGTGTGGGGGATGCCTGGGAGGGAAGGGCAGGAGTGGTGCACATGGTCCCGAGGCATGTGTGGCTTCTGGGTTCCCGCCTGCATCAGCAGCACCCTGACCCCCAGCTCATGCCCTGTGCTCCTCATAGGTGCTCGCGGTGAGGATCGATGACCTGGATCACCTCCCAGAGACCACCACAATCGACGCCTCTTCCATTGGCATTGTCCAGGTGAGTGGCACAGGGCTCCGAGGGCTCCGAAACATTGGGGCAAGTGGACACCTGCAGAAGAGACCTGAGGGGCTTGGACAGGCCGGGAGGGAGCAACTCTGGGCAAGCCTGTGGCTGGGGTCACCTGTTTTCTTGGCTTCTCTTCCCCTCAGAACCTTTTAGATCATCTCCTCGTTTCTGTAGTTTCTGTGACCTCAGTTTGTTGAACACTGGTATATCTCACTTTGGAAAACAGATGTTTTCCAGAAAAAAAGAAATTAGAACAATTGGCTGGGCACAGTGGCTCACGCCTGTAATCCTAGCAATTTGGGAGGCCAAGGCAGGCACATCACTTGAGGTCAGGAGTTCAAGACCAGCCTGGCCAACATAGAAAAACCCTGTCTCTACTAAATATACAAAACTTAGCCAAACGTGGTAGTGCATGCCTGTAATCCCAGCTATTCAGGAGGCTGAGGCAGGAGAATTGCTTGAACCCAGGGGGCAGAGGTTGCAGTCAGCTGAGATTGTGCCACTGCACTCCAGCCTGGGTGACAGAGCAAGACTCTGTCTCAAAAAAAAAAAAAATTGGAACAATCATTAAATTGTTCTAAGCAAAATAAGCTTAAACATATCGATTAGATAAACTTAGTTTTTTAAGAAATTTTTAGTTAATACTATATTTTTAGTCAGCAAAAATGCTTTTATTTCAGAGAATGATGAAGATCTAAGATCACATGTATGCCTCCTGTTCTGAAATAGCGCTTTAGAATGCAGTCTTGATGAGGGGGGTTGGGTCCGGCTGAGTGACGTGTGGCAGCTCCAGCCTCAGCCCCAGAACCCACAGGCCATTTCTACCCTTGGCAAGTCACAGGCATGGGGGGAAGGGAGGAAGGGACGTCCCACCATGACCACGATGTAGGCCCACACTGGGTCTGTCTGCCACTGGGTTAGGACCAGTTCGTGTGGAACGGTACAGGAAGCCCGAGAGGAGTGGCAGGTGACCACTCACCAGCCACCACTGCCCCACAGCCTCTGTGAGCCTGAGCGAGTCTGGCTGCAGAGCTAGCCTGGTTCAGAAGATGTGGTCACAGCCCAGCAGCACCCTAGACACTTGCAGGGAAGTGTGCGGGGATCCACTGGCATCATCACTGCAGCTGGGCCCTTGGTTCCTTTCCCCTGCAGTTTTTTGTGGTCAAATCTATTTTAATTCAAAATTTTTTTTTTTTTTCCAGTAGATTTGTTACAGCCTTGGGGAAGAGAAACCTGATTTGAAAGCATTTTTAGCTTTGTTCTAGGAGCTCACCTGGGTGGAAACATTCCCCTTTACCCAGTGGCTTGAAAGGTTTCTAAAAAGTGTTTACATTTTAGCATAAAATACAACTTTTAAAAATACGACTTGTTGCCAGGCACGGTGGTTTACGCCTGTAATCTCCGCACTTTGGGAGCCGAGGCAAGCAGATCATGAGGTCAGGAGATGGTGACCATCCTGGCTAACACGGTGAAACTCTCTACTAAAGAAAGAAAGAAAAAAAACCAAGAAAAAAAAACATATATATAAAATACATATATATATATATATATGTATTTTATATATATATATATTTTTTAATGTGCAACTAAAGGAACTTGCCGCGATCCTTAGAAATGCAAGACCCAGCTGTGGTCACTCTGTTTCCTGTGGCAGCTCGGTGGCCCACGAGTCTCCCCACTGATTCGAGAGTATGTCCAGGGCAGTGCTGGGGCTGTCCTGGCTGCTGCATGACGTGACCGACTAACCTGGTTCTTGGCTGAAACTGGTTTTCCTGCAGCCTGAGCTGACTCTTGAGCAGGAGGATTTGGCCGAAGGGAAGCATGGGAAAGCTGCCAAGCGAAGTCACAAGAGAAAGCAGAAGCCAGAAGAGGAGGCGGGCGCTCCAGTGCCCGAGGACGCCACCTTCAGCGAATACTCAGAGAAAGAGACCGAATTCACAGGCAGCGTAGGCGACGAGACCAATTCTGCAGTACAGAGCATTCAGCAGGTCAGTGTGCTGCTTTATCTCCTGATTAGGTGCTGGTCACTTTCCCTAAGCATGAGAGCCCTATGTGTGACTCCATCTCTTTTTACTATACACAGTGTACATGTGGACTTCACATGGTTAAAGGCAGCAGACATATCCTATTTTTCACTTAGGCATGTTTCATGTAAGCATTTCTGAGTTCTGACCTACAAATCCTGCTTGTCATTGTTAGCAGCAACATCCATTCTAGCATGTTGAAGAGAGATATCCCTGCCCGGGTGGGAATTAGGTGGGCTGTTTGCAGTTTGGGGAGATCACAGATAGCCTGCCCAAGTCCCCTTATGATGAAAGCTCAGCCCTGTGCATTTGCTGACTAGCTGGAGAGCAAGGATCCCTCGGTCTGGAAGGTGAAGGCAATCCCACAATCTCACTGTCTTGACTGGAACCTTCTGTCTTGCTCAGACTTCGTCACTTTTGCTTTTGAAACCTCTGAGTGTTTGATCAGTCTGTGTCTAATACTGCACTTCTCTCTCTCGATCTGGGGGATGGTAATCTTCATTGCAAAAGTTCTCTATTTATTTGGCCTTTCATCCCTCTCCATGAAAGAGAATGCTTTCTCTTGTTAGCGATTGGTACTGCAAATACTTTTATTGCTCTTTGTAGTTTTGTGGTGGGATTTTCATTTACCAACAGCAGGGCACTTCGGAGGAATGAATAGAAAACGAAGCATCTGTTTTCTTTTTCATGCTTACTTCTTTTTTTCTAGCCAGTGAAGTTAATTTGTTTCTTAGTTCCTTCTCATTGCCTTCAATGATTGTGTCTGTTTCTTGTTTTTCTTTTTTGCTGGAATTTTTTCAGAACAAAATTAACTCCATTTCCTCTTTCATGAAAGAATGTCGTGCTTCTTGTTCCCGGGGCGCGGCGTGTGGTTATTCCGGCAGGGTAACACAGAGCACATCCTGGGGAGGTCCTTGCGTTCCCTGTTTTGCAAAAATGAACCGATTTTTGTTGTGTGTGAATCTTCCAGGTAGTGGTGACCCTGGGTGACCCAAACGTGACCACACCGTCGAGCTCAGTTGGCTTGACCAACATCACCGTGACCCCCATCACCACTGCAGCCGGGACTCAGTTTACCAATCTCCAACCGGTGGCCGTGGGACACCTTACCACCCCCGAACGCCAGTTACAGCTGGACAACTCAATCCTGACCGTGACCTTTGATACCGTCAGCGGCTCGGCCATGTTGCACAACCGCCAAAATGATGTCCAGATCCACCCCCAGCCGGAAGCCTCGAACCCCCAGTCTGTGGCCCACTTCATCAATCTGACCACCCTGGTCAACTCCATCACGCCCCTGGGGAGCCAGCTCAGTGACCAGCACCCGCTTACATGGCGGGCAGTACCCCAGACTGACGTCCTGCCACCCCCGCAGCCGCAGGCACCCCCACAGCAGGCGGCCCAGCCCCAGGTGCAGGCGGAGCAGCAGCAGCAGATGTACAGCTACTGAGCTGCGTTCCGGGAAACTCGGGGCAAGAACTGCAGAGGGATGTTTGGGATTTGTTTAGATTTGTTTGCTGGATACCAAACAAAAAGTCATACATTGCAATGTAAGGTTGACTTAGCTTTGCAGAGTATCTCCAGATCCCCCGCCAGCAACCATTACAGTCCGAGATCAGCTTAACTCTAGAAGTGATCTCTGGCAGGCAAGAGTTTTAAACTGGATGGGGTTCCACACTATGCCTTACCAAGGCAGTAAGTCCTGGGCCGGGGCCCCATCTGCCTCCCCTTAAAGAACCAGTGTTCACTTGACACAGGGTTCAGGAAAGTGAGGCTGAGAGAGAAGCAGGATGGTAAGAGGCAGAAGATAAGTTATTAGGAACACCAATGGTTTTTTTTCTTTTAGAGCTTGGTTCCTGTCTGAGAACACAGTATTCACAGGTGGCAGCAGGGAACATTTTCTCCTCGCTTCTGGTTTTTGCAAGCGAACAGATAGAAGTTAAAGTAACGTTTATTCTCTTTGAACTAGGAGTTGAGTCGGTTCTTATTCAACTATGGGCTGAAACCACATGTGAGGTGTGCTGAGCCGCATGTGATCCTGCAACCTTCGAGATCATCAAGCTCATCATGGACAAGGGGTCACGTGAGGTCACTGACTCCAGCTCAAAAGGCATCTTAGTAATATCCGTGAATCGAATTCCAATTTTTTTTTTTTTAAACTTTATTTCAAACATACATTATGTGTTCAAGGCTGTTATGGCCAACATTGTGTTTTAGTTTTATGTTAACATGATAAAGTCGTGTGCACTGTAAGACCGTCGGTCCCTGTCCACCCTTCACAGCTGCCCAGATGCAGAGGGTTGTGCAGCTGAGAAGTGAGCCTCCCTGCGGCCGCCAGCGACTCCCCCGGGTTGTCTCAGGATTCTCTGCAATCCAAATGTGTCCATTCTGGCTGAAGCACAGCCAGAATCCCCTGAGTGGAAGAAATGGGGGGAAATTTGTATTTTCCTTCTGTTTAAACTTCAATCCCAAAAGTTGGTGTATTTCATGACCAGTTTTCTATAAAAATACTGAATGAGTTTGGCTCTTTACAGTGGAAGTGTAGGTATTTCGGAACCACAGAGAAAATGCCGTTTCCTGCCAGGTGGTAATGAAAGCAGAGAGGCTAGTTCACTAATAGCATTAATTGCCCCCAAAACTGAATGTGCGGTTAACAGCCAGGTCTGTGTGTGCGGGGACACGTGCTGTCATGTCTGCATACCAGTTTCAGGGCAGGGGCCAGGGTTCCAGGGTTGGGGGAGGCACCCAGCCCCTCCTGCCCGCAAGAAACACTGAGAGGTGTGGGGAGAAGTGTGCTCTTAACTTTCCTGGTACTCTGTTGAACACTGGCCACAGTGAGAGGACAAACCTGCCTTAATGTGTCCTGCTTTGCCAGTTATCCCAGATCCTGTACTCACTGGGAGTCCATCTTGAGGAAACACTGGCATGGCTGAGTAATTGCTGAAGAGCAGTCCTGATGTTGCCAGCAGAGCAAAGGATGGTTGTGTTTTTCAAAATGCAACTTTCTCAGCACCTCACTCCACTCCAAACCGGACTTTTGAGGATAGCGCTGGAATTTGTTTTGTGCAATATATGCCTTTGTGAACTAAGGAAAGTTCATCCCCAGGCAGCACGCAGGAGGGTCTGCGGGGCTCACCACCTCACCTCACGCACCATCACTCGCGCCCAGCTCTCACCTCTTAGTTGAATGAATAGTGGGAGATCATTTGACTTTTAATTTATGAGAATTATTTTATGTTATTTATGTATATAATTAACTGTTTTATACATAATAGTTGCATCAAATGAACTCGGGCTTGGGGTGATATTGTCTCCATTCTCCAGATACAAGTGCTGCAGGCATCCATGGAATCAGGAGACCAGGGCTTCTAAGATATATTTTTAAAAATCAGTATCGATTTCTTTTTGCCTTTGCAGAATCTGAAGGGCAAATGACCTCGCAGAGACTCCCAACAGGCCTTGGGCTCATGACGAACCACCCACTAGCATTGATCTTTTATTCCTCTTCTCTATAAAATAAAGGCCTTGGAAATCACAATTTTATTTTTTTAAAGAAGTTGTTTTAGTGCCTAGAGTAAGACCGCATCAAATGTTTTTAAAGAACCTAGATTGTGTGGTATATACCACTGCTTATCTCAATACACAGACACCTCATACTTCTTGTTGTGAGAACTCTAAAGAAAAATCAAACTCCCAAGTTTTCTGTAAACATGTGGTCTTAATAGGGTCACTGTCTGAGGCAAAGTGGGTTGTCTTAAAGCAATTGCTACGAATTTGCATAAAAGAAACTAGATAGCAAAATACAACCACCACGTGCCACCCAGCCAGAAGAGTCCTCAGCTGTACGCGGTTTTGCTATCGATCATCGTGACAGGAAGTATTTCGTTTTTAAACTGATCCAACGTGCACAGATGTATTCATAAAGGAAGACATTAGATCCAGCCATTGTGGCCAGCAGGCTCTGTGGACCCATCTCAGTGGAGAATTTGTTTTGGACCCGTGGCTCCGTGCATCTGTGGACTCGAGTACCATCCGCTGGTGTGACTCTTGCAGGGAGGCCACAGGTACAGCTGCTCCCTGTGAATCTGGTCTCTGGGTTGAGAAGGGGCCCGGGCCTCTGCAATGCTCTAGCGTGTGACGTGTTCTCAGGAAAACGTTCTGTGCCAAGTGCCGCCTCGCTGTGTCCGGCATGGGACTGCGCTGGAGGGACCGGCATGGAAGGCAGACCTCCTGTACCTCTATCATTCCCATTTGCAGCATCCAAAGGCGGAAGGCTCATGGCTTCCCTGCTAGAAGTGGCATCTCGGGCCTTCCTGTTGGATTTTGAAAGGCATTAAGACTGTTTGGAGATGTTGGGTGTATTTCGTGTCACATCCATTTGTATGATGATGAATAAAAGGTGCTGTGACCCGTGTTTTCAATGGCTGGCCTTCTGCTCCCACTGCCTGGTAGGAAAGGTGGCGTAGTTGGTATACTTTGAGAATGCTCGCAATTTCTGCTGTCAGCCACATCTTGATTCCTCTCAGGTCCAGAACTCATAAAATGTTTGGAGAATTTGAAATGTTCCCGTAGATATTAAGGTATCAGAAGCTTTCACAGGGATTGCCCAAAAAAAAAAAAAAAAAAAAAAAAAAGGCAACAAAGAGTACATGTAGCATTTTTTTGTAAAGCTTAGATCAAGAGAGAACAGGCACCAAAAAGATCAATAGCTAGAGAGAGGCGAATACTTCAGCAGGCATTTCTTTGGGCAGATGGTCTGGAATGACCGCTTATCTTACTGATCTTTTGATCAAATATTAAATGATGTATTCTAATTTGTTTTTTTTTTTTTTTTTTTTTTGAGACGGAGTCTCGCTCTGTCGCCCAGGCTGGAGTGCAGTGGCGCGATCCTGGCTCACTGCAAGCTCCGCTTCCTGGGTTCACGCCATTCTCCTGCCCCAGCCTCCCGAGTAGCTGGGACTACAGGCGCCCGCCACCGCGCCCGACTCATTTTTTGTATTTTTAGTAGAGACGGGATTTCACCATGGTCTCGATCTCCTGACCTTGTGATCCGCCCACCTCGGCCTCCCAAAGTGCTGGGATTACAGGCTTTTTTTTGAGACAGTGTCTCGCTCCGTCACCCAGGCTGGAATGCAGTGTGAGATCTCAGCTCACTGCAGCCTCCGCCTCCCAGGTTCCTGTGATTCTCCTGCCTCAGTCTCCCAAGTAGCTGAGATTACAGGCGCCTACCTACCACCACGCCTGGCTAATGTTTGCATTTTAGTAGAGATAGGGTTATACCACGTTGGCCAGGCTGGTTTTAAACTCCTGGCCTCAAATGATCCACCCACCTCAGCCTCCCAAAGTGCTGGGATTATAGGTGTGAGCCACTGTGCTCGGCCTGCTAGGTCATTTTAAAGTTAGGAAGCACCTTACATATCCAGTCTTCTGAAGATTTGATCTATGAGAACCACGCCTTGGATACTTTTGTTGTATTTTAGATAGCATCTGGCAGCAATGAATTCTCCTGCCAGAAAGTAGGATTCATTCATTTCACGTTTGGCCAATTGTGAGCATGTCCTTGTGTGCCAGACCTGTGTGGTTCTCATTGCACACAAAGGCAGACTGAGCCTTTCAAAACACTCTGCAGGGAGAAACGGTGGTGATGTTAGCATGCACGTTCAATTCATCAGTGCCCCCATGTTTCTTTCTGGAGTGCAAATTGCTGCCTAGTGATTTGCTCCGCTAAGAGTCATGCAATAAGGTGAAAACTAACAAGGACACAGTCTGAATATGGCCTTTTCACAAGTGTTAGACACAAGCTCCCGTAGAGAGAGGAAGAGAGCAGGCCGGCCACTGGCTTCTTCCCCATCAGGTTGTACAACTGGTGTTGAGTGTATCCTCACAGGGGTCCTCGTTCTGGCATGACAAGGATGAGTAACCTTGCTTATATGGCGGTGCAATCATCAAAATCATCTGGAAGTCGCCCTGGGTTGCCCGGACAAAGCTGGCTGGGGCCTCCCCTCCCATCCGGGCCTTGCTTCCAGTAGAGCTGACAGCTTCCCTTCCCTTAGCCAGGGAATGTGACTCCCCTGAGCCCAGGGTTCCCAAGTGCAGGCAGCTGGCATTCTGTGTCCTGGAAGCATAGCAGCCACACCCAGACTGCCTTGGAGCCAAGTAGCCTGTTTTTTCCCCACTGACAGGCTTGCCTTCTATGTTTTATCAAGAGGGAGACCGTGGGGAAGGCACCCTTCGTTGGAATGTAGAACCACCTGTCTAGAGACACACCACTGCCCAAGCACACCTCTGGGTAGAGGGAGGACCAGACCCAAGACTTCACTCCTGCCAACATAGCCTGTTCCCCGAGCAAGACGTTCAGTTCCTCCTGAACACTGGTACATCTGTGAGAAACAAACTCAACCGTCCAAACCCAAAGAACGGACTCAGGGACCCGGAGAATAGCAGAAGTGAGACTTCTAATGACGGTCTTGCAAAATTGGTTGTCTGATGGGTAGGCACACCCAGTGCAATTTCAACAAGCAATTTATCCCCTAGTGTGCAGGTCCCTCCCCAAGTTCCTCACAGGTTGAGCTCTATGGGCTCACAATCTTCCCAGACTCACCTATTGGTTGTTGGGCAGGGGTTTTAGGTGTCTTTTTAGGGTTGTCCTGCTGCATTTTGTTGCAGCCCACAATGCACTGCAATCCTAGTAAGCTCAGGGGCTCTTCAAGCATTTGACTTATGAGCTAAGTAGCTGGGCAGGCTGATAAGAATAGACAAAATGAGTTATTTTACAGGCAAGAAAACTTTCATCTTAGACTAAATTTGATTTGGTGAGGGCAATGAAGGGGGAGTGGAGAAAGGGGGAAGGGGGAAGCTGACAGGCAGGCATTGACAATCCAAGCTGGGGCCTAGTGTATCCTGTTTCTTCTGTAGTTTGCTGACCTAAGCCGATTCAAGGCAATTTGTCTTGGAAATAGATCACTGCATACATTACTTCCTTCACGTCACCGCACTTGCATCACAATTTGGGGCTTGACCTGACCACCAGCTGTTTCCTTCTCTCGAGTTTTAGTCACAAAATCTTATAAGCAAGGTAATGAAGGAAAGAGGCGCCTGCCTCCATGTTGTAGGAAACAGCCTCTAGAAACCCAGAGACTGCCCTTGCTGCTTATCTAAAACCACCTGGAAGAGGCATGCTGGTCGCAGGAGAGTCCTATGTGTCCTTTGTGTTTTGCCATTTTTTCCGTGAATTAAAGCGTATGATTCTTCTCTACCTGCGAGTCTCACAGGATTCAAGCTCAACACATCCAGCTCAGAGTTCACACGCCCTTTCCCCAGCCTGGCCTCAAACCTGGCCCTTCCCCACTGACCCTATGCTCAGCCAACAGCCCTGTCATCACTAAACACACAAGCTCAGAGCCCAGCTTCATCCTGGACTTGCCCTGCTTCCCACCCTGACATCCAAGTGTTTGCAAAAATGTCCAGGTTTTAAGACCAGGTGTGTGCCTCACACCTGTAATTCTAACATTTTGGATGCCAAAGCAGGAGAATCGCTTGAGGTCAGGAGTTCAAAACCAGCCTTGAACAACATAGTGAGACCCTCTCAAAGGAAAAAGAAAATGTCCATGTTTCACCATGTCCTCCACTATTCCCCACCTCCAGGTTTCCAGCTGACACCTCCTAAGTGCCTGTCAGCTTCCACTCTTGTCCCAGGAAGTCTATTCTCCATGCTGTGGCCTCAGGAACTTGAAGGTGTACATTCTACAGTGTGGCCCACACACCAAGCCTAGCGTCCTCCCTTGGATCCTGAGAGCTCTCTGAATACCCACAGATCCTTTCTGCAGCCTCCAGGTCTGCAGGGCCTGGCCCTGCTTCCTGCCAGCCAGTCTTCTTTCTCACCCCCACCCACCCCTCACCAGGGTCTTGCATCTGCCATTCATACTGTATGGAGGGGCTCACACAGGCAATTCAGTTCTCTGATCTGAACATTTCTGCTTCTGACCTGCATGGGTAGGAACTAGACTTAACTCTTCTGCTTGAACCAGCTAAAAAGCCCAGACATGGCCAGGCGTGGTGGCTCATGCCTGTAATCCCAGCACTTTGGGAGGCCAAGGTGGGCAGATCACTTGAGGTCAGGAGTTCCACACCAGCCTAGCCAACATGGGGAAACCCCATCTCTATTAAAAATACAAAAATTAGCCGGGTATGGTGGTGCACACCAGTAATCTCAGCTACTCGGGAGGCTGAGAGAGGAGAATCACTTGAACCTGGGAGATGGAGGTTGCAGTGACCCGAGATCACCCCACTGCACTCCAGCCTGGGTGAAAAGAGTGAGACTTCATCTCAAATAAATAAAATCATAAAATAAAATGTATAATAATACTAGCATTGAGGCCAGGAGGAGGCAGTGGAAGTATTCTGTGTAAGATTCTTATGTTCTATGTGAAGTGGTAGACTCATTTGAAGGTGGATTACAATAAGTTAACGTTGGGTGCTAGAAACTCTAAAGCAATAGCTCTCACAGAGCAAAGTTATAACTAATGAGCCAACAGAGGTGATACATGAGGAATGCTCAATTAATGCAAAAGAAAGCAGCAAAAGAGGAAACAGCAAGATGGGGGATTTAAATCCACTGTATCAATAGCTTTCAATAAAATGATCTGAACACCCTAATTGAACGGCAGGGATTGTCAGATTGGAATTAAAAACTAGGAGCAGCAGCAAGACCACAGTCTATGGCTTCTATGAGAAACTCACTTTAAAACAGAATTATCTGCTCTGGAATTGACACTCCTCCCCAGCTGCTCCCAACTCACAGGGGAGGCCCAGTCACCTACAGGGGCCAGGACCTATAGGTCCTACCATGTGTGTGGGCTGGACATCACTGCTCAACAGCACTAAAGACCACCCCAGACTCTACAAGGTGGGTCATATTATCCTCCTCACTTTACACACGAGAAAAGTCGTGAAGTCTGATAACTTGCTCCAGGCCACACTGTTGGAAAGTTGCAAAGTTAGAATCTTACATCCATACCTGCCTGATCCCAAACCTGCACTCTTGTTCCTCCTGTGACACAGCCTGTGAGTCTTCAAAAGGAATATAGTTGAACCATACACAATCATTGCTTCTGTAGGTCAAAAATTGCCAAATATTAGTTATTGCATGTGGTTCAATCTGATGCGATTGAGCCATATGACTATTATTTTTGCCAATTTAGTTTTCTGAATGTTTGAATTCTCAGAGTCCAGTATTTAAGTGCTGTTGAATTTTGTAAAGTGATGAGTGACTTAGTGATGAGTCATGAATCGTCTGCCCTGAGTAAAAGTCCCTAGGGTAAATTAGAAAAGGTGAACATATTCATATCATATGCTTATATATCATAAACATTGTATGTTTATGACTGAATATTTATATTTTTTATTTTAGGTTTTCTTGGACTGGAATCAAGTGTAAAGTTGACCTTATGTTTCAGAGCTATTAGACATGGTAGGCAAAGTAATTAAAATTTTTTTGAAATAATAGACTCACAGCAAATTGCCCAGTACAGGGGAAATCCCATGAACTCTTTTCCCAGCTTCCTCTAATGAAAGCAATTTACATACTCTTAGTACAATTAGCAAAGCCAGGATATTGACACTGGTTCACTACTATGACTACTACAATCACTGAACTGGTCTGCAGACTTCATTCAGATTTCCCGTTTTTACACACACTCATTTGTGTGTGTGTAGTTTTATTTTATTTTTATTTTTATTTTATTTTTTTGAGACAGTCTTGCTCTGTCGCCCAGGGTAGAGTGCAATGGTGCAATCTTAACTCTCTGCAATTTCCACTTCCCAGGCTCAAATGATCCTCCAGTCTCAGTCTCCCAAGTAGCTGGGACTACAGGCACACACCACCACACCTGCCTAATTTTTGTATTTTCTGTAGATAGACAGGGTTTCGCCATGTTGCCCAACCTGGTCTTTAACTCCTAAGTTCAAGTGATCTGTCCACTCTGGCCTCCCAAAGTGCTGGGGTTACAGGAGTGAGCCACTGTGCCCAACCACATGTAATTTTATCCCATGTATAAATCAGTGGAACCACCACAATTAAGTTACAGAACTGATCTATTTCCTTGAAGGAATGCCTTCAAGTTACCCCTATGCAGTTGTACCCATTGCTCCCTCATTCCCTAGCCTCCCTGATCCCTCTTATTCCTTACCCTCCCCCATCACTCCTCATTCCTTAGCCTCTCCCATCCCTACCCCATTCCCTAGCCTCAGGCAATCACCATCTGCTCTCTACCTCTATAATTTTGTCATTTCAAGAATGCTATATAAAATGAAATAATACATTCTATAACTTTAAGAAATATGGTATACTTGTCTATCAAGGTATTATTCTTTACATGTTAACCATGCCTTTTTTTTTTCTTTTTTTTTTTTTTTTTTTTTTTTTTTTTGAGACAGAGTCTCACTCTGTTGCCCAAGCTGGAGTGCAGTGGCACAATCCTGGCTCACTGCAACCTCCACCTTCTGGGTTCAAGCAATTCTCCTGCCTCAGCCTCCCGAGTAGCTGGGATTACAAGCGCATGCCACCACACCGGCTGATTTGTGTATTTTCAGTAGAGACTGGGTCTCACCATGTTGGCTAGCCTGGTCTCGAACTTCTGACCTCAGGTGATCTGCCCACCTTCACCTCCCAAAACCATGATTTTTAAATGGAAACTTTTATTGAGATAGCAGATCACATAAAATCAACTTTTACTGAGATAACAGATTCACATAGTTATCAAAAATCATTGAGATCTCTCTCATAGTTTGTCTGGTTTCCCCCAGCGGTAAACACTTTGAAAAACCATTGTACTAGATCACAGTTAGAATTGACTTTGATACAATCCACTGGTCTTATTCAGGTTTCATTTATACCCTGTGTGTTTATTAGATTCTATACAATGCTGGTGTATCATTGTGTTGGTCTGTGTATCTGCCCCACATCATGATACCAAGTATGTCACTTTTTGAGATTGGTTTTTCCTTTTTGCTTTTGAGACAGAGTCTCCCTCTGTCACCCAGGCTAGAGTGCAGTGGCTCAATCTCAGCTCACTGCAACTTCCACCTCCCGGGTTCAAGCGATTCTCCTGCCTCAGCCTCCTGAGTAGCTGGGATTACAGGGGTGCGCCACCATGCCCAGATAATTTTTGTATTTTTTAGTAGAGATGGGGTTTCACCGTGTTGGCCAGGGTGGTCTTGATCTTCTGACCTTTTGATTTTCCACTCGGCATGATACCCTAGAGATGCTCCAAAGTTGTTGGGTGTGTCAATAGTTCGTTCCTTTTCATTGCTGAGGCCATTATGTGGATACACTATGGTTTATTTAGGCATTCACCCATTGAAGGACAATTTTGGTTGTTTCCAGTTTGCAGCTATTCTGAATCAAAGTTGCTATGAATATTTATGTGAGTATTTTTGTGTACATAAGTTTTCATTTCTCTGGAATAAATGCCCAGGAGTAAGATTACTGAAGATCAGTGTATAGGTTTCTGGGGAATAATAATTGTGGAACTGCCTTATAACTAATGTTAAATCATTTCAAATGTGGTTTGTATTTTCCATGTAACTAGTATTGTGCAGTACAAAGGTTGTACAAATTATTCATGCTGTATTCTAAGAGAAAAATTTAACAATTCAGATCATAGTTTGGGGAGATAAGAAAAAATTTGTCCAGTTCAGATGAACCATGGGGAGAAAAGGCTCCCAACATCTTTTCTTTTAACCATGTTTTTTCTGGGTCTAGGTGTTGTTGGAAGACATACTTCCTTAGCCACCAAAGCTTTGAAGCTTCAAACCAATAGCTGAATGTGTTCCATCCAGTTGGAATTATCACTTGAAATTTTCAAGTCTTCATGAGACTCGAAAACCCTCATCTCCAATGATTCACTTATTAATAAGATCACTAATGAATTCAACTTTGTTCATTAAGTTATATTTGTTGTCCCTTTTCAGCAAATGGTAAAACATCATTCAAGCCTTTGAATTCTCCATGCTACCTTAATGATTAATGGAATGTTACTGTCCAGTAGAAAATGGTTCTTTATGACAAGTGATCTTTATTATGCTTGATGATTACATAATGGAAATAGCAAATAAAAAAGGCATTTATCTGACATAATTATGTAAGTCTTATGTCTAAAATTGTAATACATTCTGATGCCCCCTGGGTACATGTTGGCATTTAAATATAGAAGCTAGGGGTGTATTATTGTGCCTTATTTAGTTTTAAACTATCATATTCCCTGGACTGTCCCCACACATCCCAACCATTCCTATATAACCTTCTAATACCCAACTTGGGATGGTCTATTAGAGAGCCTTGATGGATAAAATAAAAAACAGTGGAAACTCCCAGTAAATACCGCAGTGAAAAAAATACCCATGTCACATGCTCTAAGTATCTTAGTATCCCAAGCTAAGATCTTTTCTTACTGCAGTTGGTTGTCTACTTGGTAGATTGGACACTTATTTGTTTAGGGCTTTAGAAACAGAGCTACAATGTGTTCCTAGATTTTCAGTTATTATGTAGGTCTTGAAAGCATCAGTAAAAATATAAAATTGAAAAGAATTCTATTTAAATATCCAGCTCATCAGTTTAGGATAAGACAAGGAATAGCCCGATGTGCGATCATCAGTCATTCTACTAACATCGGCTCAGTCGCTCCCTGAAATAATTGTTCTCTCATTATTAGATGATTTAGGTTTCCCAATAAAAGGATAGAATTCATTGTCAGTAAAACTGAATCATTCATTACTATTACTTGAGGGAGAGTCTCACTTATGTCACTCAGACTGGAGTGCAGTGGTGCGATCACAGCTCACTGCAGCCTCAACTTCCTGGATTCAGGTGATTCTCTTACCTCAGCTTCCTGAGTAGCTCGGACTATAGGTGTGTGCCACCATGCCCAGATAATTTTTTGGTTTTTTTTTTTTTTTTTTGTAGAGACAGGGTTTCACCATATAGCCCAGACTAGTCACTAATCCCAGGACTCAAGCAATCCGCCTGCTTCAGCCTCCCCAAACGCTGAGATGACAGGCATGAACCTCCACACCCAGCCTCCGTAAAACATTACAAAATATTGTCTGAATGAATCTGTAACTTGATGTTTATGGAACTGGGTTTCTTTTGTTTTTGCATCACTGTCAGTAACTTTGGGAGAAATTGGGAATTTTGAGAGGCTGCCAGGCCCTTACTCAGGCCGAGTAATTCCTTTAAGGAGAACGAGAGTGTGGATGGTGCACACAAGGCTGAAATGCATGGGCCCTAATGAAGAACATCCCTCCAAAATTCAGTGGAAAGTTCGTGAAACAACCAGCAAGCAAGCATATGTACCACCAGTCTTTTTTTTTTTTTTTTTTGAGACGGAGTTTTGCTCTGTTGCCCAGGCTAGAGTGCATGGCGCAAT